>NW_010176481.1:0-21208 GCF_000695765.1 Mesitornis unicolor | reverse complement strand
AGGTTCAATCTGAATATGAGGAAAAAATTTTACTGTAAGGATTAAAAAGCACTGAACAGTCTGCCCAGAGAGGTTGTGGAGTCTCCTTCTCTGGAGACATTCAAAACCCGCCTGGATGCCTTCCTGTGTAACCTGGTCTAGGTGATCCTGCTCTGGATGGGGGTTGGACTGGATGATCTTTCGAGGTCCCTTCCAACTCCTAATATTCTGTGATTCTATGATTTCCTTCACATACACTGGTTTCACTGATTATATTTGGGGTTAAACTACAGAACCATGTATCAGATTACAAAACTATGTGATGAATGGGGTTTACAAGCCTATTATGGTCATCTCATTTTCTTTCTGCATACTAGTCCATTTTTACCCAGATCTGTTTTCAGATACTGAATTTCTGAGATTCTGACCTGTTGTGTAAAATGATCACAAAAATGTCTCTTTCCTTTTACAATTTTTTGCCAAACTGATCACAGTTTGGTAAATCCTAAAATGCCATCTTTGTCAGAGTCCTTGTGGTATGACTCAATTATGCCATTTGTTGTGTGATTCAGAGAAGCAGGTGTAACAACCCTGTCCTACAATTATTTGTATCCATATACAAATAGATTTGAAGTCCTAGAAAAGCACTGGGATCTGCCCAGTCTTCACATTTTAGGGGTATTCTAGTTTGAAAAAAATTTAATTTGGACTTCTGACACCTGAAGATGGCATTACCAAAGGATAAGTTTTTCACCTGCAGAATTGCCCAAATCACCCCTAAGCAACTGTGAATGTCTTTCTTTTGAATAATCTACATTACCTAGTTTTTTATTACAGGGAGGGGAAAAAGAAAATTAACAAACTTGTCATGCAACATTCTCAACTTGATCTGAGCCATGCACCTGAGCACAGTTCAATCCAAAAGGCATACTGGGAGTTGTTGAAGATTGTCCTGATGAAAAGCAGCAAGAGATTTTCATTCAGTTTCCCATGCATGGGAAAAATGCATGGTTGTATACATTTCTCTGTGTATTATCTGTACATTTATCAGAGTTCCCTCCTTGGCATTTCATCATCTTTTAATTTCCTTGCAAAAGAGCATGTCTTTCAAATATCCATGTTTTAAAGGTTTCTAGCAAATTCACACCTTCAGATGAGCCACAGATTTGCATTACAACCTTATGCAGTGTACCACTTTCCTTTTGCTAGAATCATAAGAACTGTACATCCATGTTAGGATCTATGCTGTTTGGCCTTGTTACAGCCTGTGACAGGGTGGTCCTTTTCATTGTCATGGTGCACATGATCCAAAAACTTAGCATCCTACTATAAAACACAACATCTTCGCCAAACCTACAGTGATTTCAGAACATCTTCATAGAATACCAAAAGGAAAAGAAAATCAAAATCCTTGCAAATAAAACCATTACTGTACTTGAATAATATTTCATGTAATATTTTATTGTAACTGTTCCCTCGACCAGAGGGGAGTGTTTGAAGTCTGATATTCTTTAAAATGTGAACCAATGCACTACTATATTTTATACTGTAACAATGGCACTATCCCAGCAGACATACTGTAAGGCCTTGTAAAAGACTACTGGTTTGTCCGTGTGCAAATGTATTGTATGCATACATGCACACACACACACACAAACACGTACACAAGATCACATTACTCCAAGAGTTGAGGAGAATGAAAAATCCTTCTAGAAACAGGTCATTAGCGTCTCTGTTTGTTTAAAACTTTGTAAAATATTATTCTAATGAATTGCTAAGCTACCAAAAACTGCACACATGTATAGTGTCACACACTCTGATTCTAGCCTGGCAATCAGCAAATGAGTTCTTCCTAATGGATCTGCTTTTAATTTCCAGCACTAAACTTCTGTTGCTACAGTAAGTCATAAAGACCTATTTGCTTTTCTAGTATGGCAAAGCTCAAACCTAAGATTCTGACCTGTGCCCACCACTAGTACTGATTTTTCTTGAGGTTGCATATTTTGTTTCTCAAAAAATGTCAATTTTTAGTCATGGGCACAGTGCACTGATTATGTCATTGCTTCCGCAGGCTTCTGAACGTGCTTCTGCAGCAGTCAAATCTTAGTGAAATTAATCATCAGGACAATGAGGTGGGTGAACTTGTGCTGCAAGTCACAGTCACAGGCTCTGGTTGCATACAAGTCATGCTGTTCAGAAATAGTCTCCTGAACTACCAATTTCATTATAAGACACCACGTGTCAAAAATTTCTGTTTCAACACTTTTGCTGAATGCTGCAAAGCATTATTTCTTTTTTCCTGCTTCTCCTTATACTGCCAACTACAAAGTACCTTGAATCAGTCTCTCAACTCACTTGCCAAGACAGTGATTGCTTTTGATTTTTCTGGAGTTAGATAGTGAACTGAATCTTCACCTTTACCAATAATCCCATCATTTAAGTACTGTACTCTGGAAAGATATCAGAAAGCTGGTATTACACAGAACAGCCATGACGCCACAGAAATTTATGCTGTCCTCTGATCCTTAAAGAATTGTGCCCTGAATATATACAGTGTGCACAGGAGAGTGTTAACTTTCCAAATGTGTTCTCCTCCAAATAGAGAAGCCAAGATGCAAGAGAGACTCTGAATGTCTTTTCATATGTTTCTCTTCACCCTAACAATTGCTCAAGGATACACCTCTTCTTTATGGTGTCAGAATGACCACAGGGTTGTTAATTTTTGTCTTTCCCATGAACTTGCCTTATTCACTGGATGATTTGCAGACCCTGCTCACAATAACCTAAACCAGTTGTGTGCTTTGTCTCAGTGTAGAATTATGTTGCTAATGAATTGCATGGAACCATGGATCATAATTTCAAAGCCATAATGTTTTGCTGTAATGAACTGCTACACACAATTTAGATGTCCAGCTCACTGTCATTTGGCATGGAGAAGCTATTTGTTCAAGTGTCAGTACTCGGCCCTGAATATTCATGTTTTCTGAAAAGTGTGGATCCTCACAAATGACTGCAGCTAATAGAGCTGTTCTCTTGGCGTAAGTAAAACACTTCAGCTTTCCCATCTTACACTTGAGAAAAACACCCTGATGAATACATGAACTTGTAAACAGTAAGAAATACATCTGGAGGTTTCATAGTTTCCACAACTGTGGCTTTCTGTGGGTTTACTTATGAAGCCTGAGATGACAATGAGAAGAAACATTCCCCGAAAAAGCCTCAAATCTGGGCAAAACAAGTGTCACACTATATTTGCCACAGCCCTTTCTTGTTTTTTTCCCCTTTTATGTCCCCTATTGGTCCTTATTTTTATAAACACACAGTTGTTTGGCTGTCTTACCTTTAATAGCATACTCTGCTGTATCTTCAGCTCTGACAGTGCTGACACCACTCTCATGCTTCCTCTCACAAACAGCAGTCTGTCTATAGATGCCACTCAAGGGTAAAATCACCATGCACAAATCAGAAGCATGTGGGTGAGACAGTCACTGCCCACAGCAGAAGGCCCACACATGTGAGCTGCTGCTACAACCAGCTCAGTGCTCTTTGCTGGGTTGGGTGGTCCAAAAGGACATGTGGAATGAACGAATTATTAAAAAAGAAATTGAAAACAAAACAGGAGGCAACATTATGCTCTATATGAATCCTTGGTACACTTGTATCTTGAATGTTGGCTGTAAGAGTAATCTGAAAAAGGATGCTTAAGAAAAGGAACAGAAAAGTACTACAAAGATGGTAATAGTTGCAGAGTAGCTCCCTTTCATGGGCAGGTTAACAACTAGAACAAACTACAACAGGACTTTCAGCTTGGCAACTGTGTCTGAGACTGGAATACAAGTCCATGTCATTATAATTGCATGGAAAAGATAAAATTATTATTATTATTATTAACTGGTTTTTACATCTAAAATGATGGGGGCACCTACAGAAATTATCAGGCAGCAGTTTTAAAGAAAATGAAAATGATTACTTTTTCAGAAAATGCATCGTTACTCTGTGGAGGTCTGGATGGCATAGGAAATCCTTAGCCTAATTATCAAACGTTAGGTGACTATATACCATCAAGTCTTCTTTCTTATATTTTCTCTCTAAGCTGACCTCTCTGAGCTGCGTCCCTGTACTAGAGAGATCTTCAACCTCTACTCACAATTTTCACACTCTAGCGTTCCAGCTGACTCTGCTGGTTACCATAGCAGAAACAGAGAGAAAGCCAATTTTTCAAAGGACATTGTGCCCATGTCAGCAGACTGAGAATGGTTGACAGAAAGGTGACCTGGTGCACTGTAGCTTTTCCTCTCTCTGTGATTTTTCCTGCTTTTCAGGACTAGGGGTGAGGATCCATTTCCCAGCTGGAAATCACTTCACCGAAGCCTCACTTCACAGCACTGTCAGACATCAAGTGTCTGTCAATAGTACTACATTCCTTGTATCAAAACCATGGTTCACTGACGTCAGTGGCAGAGCTCCCATTAATTTCAGATAGGCAAGATTTCACTGTCATTTTTGGTTTTACAAAACCAAAACTCCCATGATTAAGCTTTGCAAACCCTAACTAGAAACAAAACTGCTCTTGTTCAACTGCTCTATTTCATCATCACCTATACTTAAGCCATCTGAGCACTTGAAAAGCCTTATAATATACCTGATGAGTGAGAGAAATGAATGTTAGGGCATTCTAGCTTTTAGTTAGAAAATGGCTACTAACAACTTCCACTATTAATGCACAGATAAGCTATCTGAAACAATGTTTTATAGCTCATCTTTTACCTCAGTCATTGCCAATCAGCTTTATGGGGCTCTATGTCAAGTTTTTGTTTCTTTTCCACTCTACATTTTTTGGTTTTTACCATTATGGAAACCAGGCAAGACACTTCAGATGTGTTTTTCTTGATAAGAGATAGTAAACAACAAATGCCCAATGTAAAATCAGATGTTAGCACAGCTGAACACCATCAAATTTTAAGGAACATGTTGAATGTTTACATGTTAAGTAACTTTATACAGAAAATCTTTAATATTATGGAGTAGAGTAAATTACAGGTGTGTATAACAATGGTGATGAATGTACAAACACAGGCCATGAATTCTCTGATCTACCAAGACTGACTGAACACAGCTAACATCAAGTGAAAATGCAGGCCAATACCTTACCATTTGCTTTGTTTTCTTCCTAAACCATAAATATGAGATGTTTCTATTGTGACATTTTTGTTGACATCACTGGGTCAGTTCCTTAGTTTGCTGATTAGTGTAAGCTAGAATACTAGTTTATAATATTTATTTTGGATCAAAGATAAGACCTAAAATAAACATCTCACTGTGTCATGTCAAAGCATCAGTCTAAAACAGGCTTTTCTCACAGGATTTTAACTAAGCAGTGAGGAACCATCCCCCAGCCACCGCGGTCCTGAGTACACATTACTTGAAACAGGCTATAGTCATGTACCAAAGAAGCATTTGTATTGGTATCCATTTTCTGTAATAACTCAAAAAAGCTAATTGCTTGGTTCCCCCTTATGACTCCACTAATTCAGAAACTGCTACTAATTATTCAAAATAAAGAGGGAAAGGGAAGAGTCTGTCAGTCACAAATGGTTTCAGATCTGTCTAGCTCATCTACAGAGACTTGAAGGATGCTCCTGTGAGTGACAATTATTTGCTCTCCGGGTTTGTGGCTTCCAGGGAATGACTTCACTCCACTGGGCTGCTTTCCACAACAGGCCCCAGCACACTCAGACTCTGCTGCACAAGGGAGCAGACCTGACTCTGGTGGACAAGGACTTCAAAACAGCTCTGCACTGGGCAGTACAGGTGAGCCACCATCGCGGTTTCACCAGGCAGCTGCTTGAGCTGAGCTGGTGTCCTAAAAACTCCAAAAGCAATTATTTTGACTGTGAAACGAGGAAAATGAATGCTAGGATTGCCCACTAACAGCCCCAGCATTTTGCCAGTGGGCACAGATCAAGGATCTAACACTTTCTTTGGAAAGCAAGTCATACTTAATTTAGACTCAGCACTGTTGCCCTGAACAAAGCTTCTCACAGAGACTATGTGTATGCTTCATGTTGAACTCATGGTTAAATACTTGGACTAAATCAGGATTGCAGAAATCAGCAGCTTAAATAGTCTTGACAAATGCCTTTGGGAATAAAATCATGTAAACACAAGTTAAAATGTATTTAAACAGCTATAGTTATGAAATAATTAGCTGAAGAGTCGAGGCACTACTTCCCTGGACATTAAGGAAGACAAGGAGCCAAACACATTTCCTGTTGAGTTGTATGTTCCTATCTCCTATGCAAAAAAAAGTCAAATTGCTAAAAATTACTCAGGCCATCACTGAAGAATAAAAACACACAGGTTTAATGTGGCATTAAATATTGTATTATGCAAATGGTCTAAAATATAGTGTGATTTACTAAGTTATGCCTAAACTTTACTGTAGAAAACTTCACAGATGAAGTTATATAAAGATGTTTATACTTGCTCACTTGCCATAGCAAGTTCTGGTATCAATACTGAAAACACCTGCACACCAGATAAGCAGAAACAGAACTTGCACAAAAATCCAGTAACATTTTCCTACAAGGACTAAATATTTGCATCCTTACCATATGGTCTATGTTCACTCATCTTAAAAAATGTGTCAACAAAGAAATTTAAAAGCTCTGAGCTGCCATGTACTATATTTGTAAATGAGTAAGGACATCTAGAATGAATAATCTGCTTCCTTCAATACAGCTTCCCACAGATGGTACACATACAATAGGCTCAACTTTTGTTTTTCTGAAGTAGATGTATATTTTGGGCTTTTCAACTGGTATTATTTTAAGACTAGTTTTATTCTTGCTATTTTGCCTTAGAAGACTAAAGATATCTACTCTAAAACCTGTTGTGCATTTTTACTAGGCTTACTCCAATGCAGGCTACTGCCAGTGGAAAATCTCTTAAACTCATGTAGGATCCTGCAAGCTAGGCAATGGTCTGCATCATAGCACTAGGAACAAGCTGTCTCTCAAACAGAAAGACAAAAAGGACTCCTCTTCGTATCAGGACTCTCAGAGTTCCCCTCATACCTTAATCTTTCTCCGATTCTGTATTTTGCAAATTCTGTTCTTTAATTCCACCATTAATTTCCACCTCCACCTTTCCCTCACAAGCATGCAGAATAAGCCTTGAGAAAGGGGGAAATTAAAACTGCACAAAACCCACTCAGCCTTATGTGGAGGCAAATCACAAATCTCTTCTTTCTCTCTTTAAGCTGTTCCCAAAAATCAGAGAAAACATGTGCAGGATGACCCCCCTTTTTTTCTTCTTGAAGTATTCTGTTGTGAACCCTTATAAATTGCTTCTTCCATCCACACACTTCTCCATATTCCAGGTCCAGAAGGGGTAGTTGAAATAGCAGAGTATGGAATAGATATGTTAATATTTCTCTGACTCAAATTTGACAAGAAAAAACACTTTCAGCCTGTGCGCTCTTCTGCCCTATCAGGCCCAGAAGAAACAGATACTGTGGACAGGCATGAATTTCTCTGCTGTGACAGAGAGCAGAACAGCTCAGCTGGATGGGATTATCATTATGTCTAATAGCCTCCTCTGTGGCTGTTGGAAAGTGGACATTTTTCCTTTAAGAATAGTATTCATAGTATCAGAGCACAAGAGACTCACAGAGCTCAGGCAGTAGCAGCTGCAGGAGTTGCTTTCAGCTGAATAGGGCGTGTTTTTAATTTCATTTTTGAAAAACGCCAGAAAGGTAAGATCAAACACTGCAGAGAAACTTGTTTTCAGAGGATGCTGGAAAGAGGCAGTTTGTGCACACTGGGCTGAAACACAGAGTGGGACCACATAAAAACCATTGCCCACCATTCAAAACCAGATTTTCAGACATGTGACATATGAAATAATTGTTCCATATGAAATAATTGTTCCATGCTGGCTGTTCTAAAGACTACATGTTTGGTGCTTGGTCTGCCATCAGACAAACAGTGGCTGTGGAGTTCCAGCCATGTAACTAGACAGACCTTGCCCACACCAAAAAAAGTCAAAAACCAAAAAAAGTCAAAAACCTCAAACCTCCTGCTGCTCGAGTTCCCACCTTCAGTGCAGGTGTGTTACTTCAGTGTCAAAAACACAGATCATTCTGGTTTGAAGTGAGAATATCTCATGCCACATTTTTTACACATTCATTATTTTTAAGATGTGGTGCAGATAGAGCTATATTAGAAGTGTCTCAGGAGTTGTTTCTCTCCTCTCATTGCAGCCAGCAGCAATTTCTGTAATGAAAAGGAAACATACCTTTATAACAAAAACATCCTGTTAACTGATACTGGAACAAAATGTAAAGCCATTTTAGATAATGGTGTCATTGAAATCCTAGTAAAATATAGTATATACTATAGACTATATACACTATCATACTACATGCTACTGTATCATAATAGTATTAGTAGTACCTTGGAAATAGCCTGGGAAGATTCTGAGTCTTCCTGCATTGCTTTGCCAGTCATCATGATTTTTACCAGAAGTTTCTCTGTCTCTTTCTTAAAACTGTGGCTCCAAAAGTCATATGATTATTTAAAAATATCAGCTTTCATTTAAAGAATAAACAAACAATCGAAGATTTATTCTAAAGGGAAAAAATGCAAACCTCTAGGGATAAAAAGAAGGCAACTAAAAAGAAGCCATTAAAAATAATATTCCGCCACGTGGAGCTGTGCTTATGATTTTTTTAATAGGTTGATTCAGAGTGCAACGTTTTAAAAAATTATGAACCTGCATATTTTCTCCATAGCAGCAAAGCAATTATTTCATTCCCCTATTTCCTGAGAGCAGAGCAAAATACCCGTATTTCATTCTCCATTTCCTGAAAGCGCAGCAAAATAGCTGTATATCTTAAAACACATTGTAAAAGAAAATCATAAGCAATTATTTATTAGTGTTTGGCTGAGCAAGCATGGCAGCCTCTCTGTAACTACTTGGAAGGTGAGAGTACACTTAAATGTCAGGATCTCTGTTGCTGCAGGGCATATGGAGGACATAGCTGGCCACCGAGCCAGGACAGAGGAAAGGGCCAGGGAAGACAGCAATGGCGTGGGGCCATGGTCTCTCCTGAGGGATCACTCCTTCTCTCTGACCAGCACCCTAATTTCTGGGCTGTCTATGGTGAATGAATTCAAAGAGACTTCCAAAGACTTCTTAAAACCTACTGGGTGTTTCTCCACAGCAGATATGTTTGTTGTTGCATAAGGCCAGAAAAAAGTTCATTTGCTAGGCACGGTTCACAGTCTGGTTGGTTTCAGGCAGATTTCTTTCACTGCAAAATTGTACTTATTTTCTCCTTGTTTCACACAGTTTTCAAGAGATAACTAGAATGGGAAAGTAGTGGTTTCTTTTTTTTATGTCATTAAGCTTTAAAAACAATTTTGACTGTTAGCAAACAAATGAAGAACAGATCCAATTTGCATTTTTAAAGCATACCCTTAAGAAATCTGTTTCTTGTGTAAATATTGTCATTCCAGCACAGGTACAGCTGTTGCTCATGGAGGCTGGAATGTTACGTAGCAGTAGGGCTCTACAGAGTGATTGGTCAAGTTGCAAAACAAGGAAGAAGAGAGTCTGCAAATAGTTTTCAGTAAGAAATACAATCAGAAGCTTCTTCCAAAAAAAGCTCTAAACATTTGTGACAATGTCTGCAATAAAATTAAATGTGCTTGAGTCCTGTATCTGACACGGAGGCCAACTATCACAGGACAGCCTGTCCCTACTGCTGAACTCTCTTATTCTCTTGAAACAGGATGATCATATGCAGACCACTTACTGGAATGGTCTGTGGCCCATGCTAGCTTCTGAACTATGTCCAGGAACTGACGAGGAAAGTGCTGATTGACCCAAACCAAAACCATGCCAGGGAGGACTTAAAAAAGTTTATGGTACAGATAACTGAGTTCTGATGCTCAGGGATGTTCCCTACAGCTACTGAGTATTTCATATAGCTGTAACCTATTTCTCCACTTTCATTTTTGTCAGTTCATAAGCCAAAGCCATTTTTATGACTTATACATGGTACAGCAGTTTTGATACACAAACTCATCAGTACAAGCAGATCATCAGAAAAACTGCCTTTACCTGAAATAATTGACTGTTAAACAGTAAGTCCTTCAAGTATGAACATGTTATTAGCAATGTAATTATTCACAACAATCAAATTTCCAAGGAAATCAATTGCACTTGAGTTTAGTAGGAATTTGTCTCGGGCAAAATGTGTAGGTTAGTATAACTGCCAGACCTCTTCCCAGCACACAGTCTATGTGTAACTCCACAAGTAGATGCCAGAACATGAGTAATGTACATGCACTACACTCTTTGCATATCTATAAATGTCCTGATCACCTATGCCTGACAAAAAGGCGCTGTAAGATAAATGTTTCCATTTCTCTGATAGTAGTAATGAATAAATCCTTCTTCTGCCGTGGAATAAAAGATTACCTCTTTTTCAAAGCACATAAACAGCTCATCCAGAGAAATCAGTCCTCACAACAATGTACTAGCAGGAAGATGTCAAGTAATTTTAGTCATAGCCATAGTCATTTACACAGTAAATCATACACACTTATTGTAGAAGACTTCAAGTGAAAATAAATTCTCAGAGCAACTTGGCCAGTATTTCATGCAGGTTTGTGGGGTTTTTTTGTTTGAGCAAAGAGAGGGTATGAGAGGGAGAGACATGATAGCCATAGAGGTATGCCTCCATGACTGTCTTTGTCATTTGGCAGCTTTCTCCAACACCCTCTAAGGCTGCTGAGAGGATAAATATTTTTAAAATACCATGTCCCCTAGTTGTACCAGAGGCAGCAGAGGACCAGAAGACAAAGTATCGTGTACAACAACAACACGTTCTCTTTCCGAGAGTACCACAAAGTCAAGCCAAGCTGTGTCGCTCTGAGTCTGCAAGAGACGTTGTCTCAGTGAGTGAGACTGAAGCACCGGGGTTAGAAGAAGACAAATGAGCTTCTTTCTGAGCTGGCTGAGTCTCACCAACATAACTACAGCGGCGTTTGTAGCGTTTTTGTTCATTTATATTGGTTTGCCATCAGAAACACACCCTGCAAAGTGCCTGGTCTGCATCCAGGCAACTTCTGGCCAAGTTTCCCTGGCAGGGGGAAAGCTGAAGATCATATTATGGACCATTCATTTCCTCAGCGCAGGGCCCGGTTGTCTCTGTCCCCTGAGGGCAGAAAAACCATAGGGTGCTCTGTATTTTTGCTCTGGTTCTCTACTGCCAGCACAGTCATCTGGCAGTCAGGGCATGGCAGCAGTGGAAGTGGGGTGATCATGCTTCCATTCCTCTGCTTTCCCTCATCTGAGGTACAGAGAGGGAATGCTAGAAGTCTTTAATGATGAGAGAAAGCTCCTGTGCATGCAAAACTCTTCAGCAATCCAAGCTTTATGGCTGTTTCTCACCACACTGTGTTTGCTGCTGGCTAGAAAGAGCAGCATTACATCTCTGCTCTTGAGTTTGGCATTCTCAGTGTTTAAAACGGCAGACACTGCATTTACAATGAGGGAGGAATGTGTTGTTCTGATACAGCCTTAATATCTGATTCCAACCAGATGTACCATTACTGTTAATAAAACATGATGTTTGTCTTGCTCTGATTCTAGGATTAAATTCTGAACTTGTGTTACAGTAAAGGTAATGACAAAATACACTGCCATGGAGCTCTGAACATGAACAGGCACTTCAGTGAAATGAATTCCATGAGGCAAAAAAAACTGTACTAGATGAAGAGTTCAGATTTGCCAGTATAGCTGTAATTGAACACACAGCTTCTGACAGCAAAGCCTTGTGACAAAGATCAAGACTTTTCAAGCCCCAACCAACAGAGCCATCTAGGAGATGTCTGTGGAATGGCTTTTGCTTTCAGTAAATACTGAATTTCAGAATCAAAAAAGAAAAAAAAATATTACTTTAAACAGAAAGATGTATTTACCAATGTAATAACCTCAACTGGATTTAGAAAGGAAAAAAGCCCACAGACAAGTTATTTGTTCAAATTTTTCTATGGATTGTTCAAAAAATACTTGAAATGGTTCATATTTATTTATTTCAGCAAAGGAGAAACGGATCTTTGTTTTTTCCTTTTTTTTTATAGTGGCCCTGTTGGTGCTACAGTCCGTTTCATATTAAAATATGCTATATGTGTCTGTTAGTGAAGGATAAGAGGAAAAATAAAAGGCTTGGGAGATCAGTCAGCACTCTGTAACATAAAACTCAAACAGAACATAATGATGCACAAAGATGGTTTCCAGGAGGAAACTAAAAGCACAAATGCAAATTTTATTTTATTTATGGTTCTTTATAAAAGTAAGTTACCTCCCATTGTAGTGCAATGGAAATAGTATTTGCTTGTGGCAAGAGAAAGGAGTGAAATAATGGTTAAAATGTCAAGCCATTCACGGTCAGAGCAGAAGGACATCAAAGAGAAAGTCAAAGCTTTGGATTCACAGGTGTGGAATTGAAAGAGAAGGGAATGCAGAAGAACAGGAAACACAGCCCTAAAGTGCAATGCTGATGACAAGAAGCAACATCAAGAGCTGTTAGTGGGGAATTTCCATTCAGCAAAGCTGGCTATAGATATAGGAAGGCTTTAAACTGCACACTAATACAAAGAGACAGAAAATACAGTGAGAACTAACATAGCCTAACCACATAATCTCCAGAGGCATTCACTTGGAAGAAAAATACTTTGTCAGAGTTTCCTGAAAACAGTTAAGTGGTCCACAGCTTGTCCCTCTCTCCCTCCCACCTCTACATTACTGGTAGCCACAAGACAGCTTAGCAGACTCCCTTCACATGGTTCTTCTCTTTGGCATCGAAATATCTAGTTCACCAGTGTATTCTGATGAGGGGAAAAAATTAACCCTCTATACAGTTCAGGGAACAAAGAAAACATTGCACTATGTACAGTTGAAGACCTAGTAGAACAAAATGCAATGTTGTGGTAGAATATTACATAAGTGACAATACACTTTCCAAGTAAAATTATCATTCTATGTATCAGTTAGACATACAAAGGGCTGAAGAATAAGAACAATGACTGTAGTAACAATGAAGATAAATTGAGTAGACATAGATGAAAAAGGTGTCAAAACCAGAAAAGTGTCCCAAACTTGCAGGATTCTTCTCATGATACTTGATTCAGTGGAAAGTTCCTGATTAATTATTTTCTTATTTTGAAAGCACCAAGAGACGCAACTATCACAAGTCAGTTTTTTTTTTATTGATCAACCTAAAGAAAATGCAGTTGTAACCAAGTGAAGGTGAAAGTTAACAAGCCTGTCAGTTAATTTGTTGTTTGCCACTGTCAGGAGATGACATAAATTTCAGATAATAACTTGCGTAAAGCACAATGAGAGTTTGCCTTGCAAGGGGTCCTGGATCAAGACTTTAGGACATTTCTACTTCATGAAGTAAGTTTGATTTAGATGAGAGATCTAAGAAAGAAAAGTTCTCTGAGGAGAATGAATGAAAGCAGGTGTGAGATAGGACAAAAGTGTAAAGAAAACTGTGGGGAAGCCCTGCAGAATTATGTAGAAAAACATAGCAAAATAACTAATAATCTCTGAGAATGTTGCTGAAAAGAATTTTAATACAAAAAGGGAAGATGGAATGTAGGGATGCATATAGTAAGGTTACAAAAACATGTAATTTTCCTATGGTAAATTTACCACTGAACATCTTGGTCTAACAATAGTACTGTGGTTCATGGTAAATTTACCACAGGAACTTTTGGTGACCTCAACTCAAAGTTATCAATCTAGGAATAAGGGAAGTGTAAGCATTTCAGGAGAATTTTGTGTGCAACTTAAAAAAGCCAAGATTAATTTAAAGATAAGAAGAAATTCCTAAGAAGAGAGAGCTGGAAAGCTACAGAGCAGTTGGCCAGAGATTTCTTTTAGCAGAAAAGGTTCAAAGGTTCAAAATATTTAGAAGTATTTTTTGATTATTTAGAAAACATAATTTGATTGAATTGTTAAAACAGGAGAGAAATTTAATAGCTACCTTCAAAGCAATTATTGTTTACTCAGATAAGAAGCTATTGGATATAGTATGCTTGAATGTCAATTAATCAGATAATACCATGCAGTGAAACACAAACATTCTGGAAAAATGCCAGCAAGACAAAGTTCATCACACGGCACAGAAATCTTGTTAAGCAGGTGGTGTATAGTGTGATAATAAGAAGCCAAATTCTTCTTCCCTTTCTGGTTTGAGCAGCACATGCAATTTTAATTACACTGAATGACATCAATAGCACACTTTCTATAAGCAGAACCTGCTATAATGGACTCAGAATTCAGTTCAAAATAGGTTGTCCCAGTGAGGAAGAATAAAAAGTAATGCAATTAAAATCAATCCAGGAACTTATATCACACATTATATAATCACTATCAGCCACATTCAGGTTAGCTCAAATGATCTTTGGAGGTGGACATTTCGCAGACAGTCCAACCAGGGACTTATCATGATGTTTTTATTTGTTTTGAAATGAGGTGATGAAATACAGAACACATATATAAACCCAGAGCTAGAACCAAATTAGGGGGACACCAAGCACTTCATGGGTCAGGATGAAATTCAGAATGTTCAGAATTATTTCGATAAATTGCAGGAATGAACTGCTCTGTGACATACCAAAAGAGGTACTTCTAACATTAATAGGAAAGAACTAGCATCACTGTAGAAAGACCTGGCAAAAATGTCTCTGTGTGACTAGGTAGAATTTTAATCACTCTGCTCCAAGGATACACAACCAAAAGGAGAAGGGTTAGTAGGTTGATGAGAGAAGTGGGAAGCATATTTTACAAGGAAAATCTAAAAGACCTTTCTTGATCAGAGTGGCAAGAGAACAGCTCAGAAGGGGTATGATGATTGTCATATGATTTATGGTTGAAATACATCTGAAGAACAAATATCAGTTATGAGAAAGAAGTATTTAATCTAAATAATAATGCTGGCACAGAAACAAAGGGATGTAAATCAGCCCTGAGTATGAACAGAAATTAGATACTAATCATTAAAGCAAACAAGTTCTTGAACTGCCTTCCTTTGGGAGTAATGAGGACAAAATACTAATTGCTTTTAATGGACACAGTAAGTTTATGAAAGGGATGATGTAACATAACTGCAAGTGATTGCAGGGATTTAATTTGATGATCTAGAAAGACCTTTCTAGCTTTGGGTTTCTATGTTGCTATAAAAAAAATCATTAATTCTTTTTCTCTATTTCCACCAAGTTAGGACATAAAATGTTCACTTCAATTTGCAGGTTAGAGAACAGTGTTAACTTTCTATTAAGACACTGAAGCACTGGAGCAAACTAAGAAAGTTTTCAAGGACCATCTAAGCAAATATCTGACATGGTTTTTTAGGTGTACTTGGACAGGCTTACAGAGTTGGGCTGGTCTTTTGAGGTCCTTTCTAGCCTAAATTTCTATGAGAAAATATAGGTTCATAACTTTCTGGACTCTGGCTTAGCAAAACAGCAAAAAAACAAGTTATTTCTGAGAAAGCTGTTGAGTACTTTACACTCTGCAACCTTTGGAGATATTTGAAGTGGTACATTATTTATTATTTTTCCAGTGTTCAAAGTGTTCTAGGAAATTCATAAAGCAAACCAAATTCCCAGCAGAAGATTCGAAGCTTTTGGTTTTCATACCCAGGGAGTCTGGTATATGCAAAACAAAATACCATTACTGTATTTAGCCTTCTTTAGCAGAGAAAATGCAGTTTGGTATAAAATGCTTTTCTTCTCTAAACTTCCTCCCAGAGTGGCAACAGGATTCTGTGTTCCATCATTCTGGACCACTACCAGGGGCCATCAATAATAAACTACGATGATGAGAATGGCAAAACATGTATGCACATTGCTGCTGCTGCAGGCTTCAGTGATATTATCAGTGAGCTGGCTAAAGTCCCAGAGTGCAACCTGCAGGCCCTTGATGTGGATGACAGGTAACCATGGAAACTCTGAAACTGAAATTGTTGCTTCCTTTCTATTAACCTGAGACCAGCTCTGTTTATTCTCTAATCGTGTTTCCTGTTTCATAGGCCATGGCCTAGTTAATCAACTGCACTTACAGAGAACCATGCTTGCTAAGAAACAGTGCAAAACAGTCAAGCTCAGATGTATCATACCTAGTAATACAACTGACTAGTAGGAGTGTTATTTAACTTTGTGTTTCTGGTAGGAAATGATATGATTATGTGTGAAAGGACCTTATCACCACTTGACTTAATTTCTTTCAATCAAAAGTGAACGTTCTTTTCAAAACAATAGAATAGGATCCTACAACTTGAAGCTGGGATCCTGCTGCTATTAGTATTTAAGAAATGGCAATGTTCCCTTTGTTGCAATTAAGATGCTAACACAGTATTCTTATAGAACCAGAGGACCTTCACCTTCCATTCTGACAAGGCATTTGATTCCTTCCAGGATGAAATCCCTACTTCATAAGTGCAGAAAAGTCAGCTTCTTTCCTTTCATTCACTCCACATCTACCCCCCTTGGAACTTCACTTGTTAATTTATTTCATGCAAATAGAACTAACTGACTGTTTGCATTGATTATCCTGCTCAGTGGAGTGAAAGCCAAGGTCTTCTTGGCTTAGGCCTTCAGGTACTTAAAATAATAGCATTCTCTATGGAAAAGTGCAATAAATCAGAACAGAAATAAAACCAACAGGGTTCTGGACAAGTTTCTAAACACCGGGCAAATGTAGTTGAGAAGACTGTGTTTCTACAGAAACAAGGGCAAGGGGAGGAGTTTAACTACACTTACAAGCTCAAACACGACCTCCTATTATTGACATTCAAAACCCGCCTGGACGCCTTCCTGTGTAACCTTATCTAGGTGTTCCTGCTCCGGCAGGGGGATTGGACTAGATGATCTTTTGAGGTCCCTTCCAATCCCTAATGTTCTGTGATTCTGTGATTCTGTGATTCTGTGATTACACATTCTCAGATATTTCCACAGAAGATATGGATAAGAGTGGAAAAGATAAGCTGCTCATTATAAGCACACAGTAGATTTCCATTCTATTGTGTTTCTGACTGCACCTGTCTGAAACCACTGGGATTGAAAAGAAACAGGCAAAGAGAAGTAATTTTTATTTTTTATTCTTGCCATTTTCTTATGGTATTTTCTGCACTTTCAGACTTTTTCACAAGAGCAAAATATTACAATTTGGAAATTGGACAAAAGTTTCCAAAGACAAGATGCAAATCTCCTGCCAAGCAGAAAATCAGTTTGATTCTTGTACGCAGACTCAAGACAATTCTATCTGCTCCAGTTTGTGCCCATCAAAGAACACAGAAACCAGCAAAGGGGCAATGACAGTTTGGTAGATCTGTCTAGTCCTTCTCATTCATCTGGGGGAGGCTTCTTCTCCTATTACCTTCATGGAGACCCCTGAGCTAACCATTGCAAATTGTGTTTAATGTAAAGATGAGAAGAGCTTGTCACTACACAGTGGGCACTATGAAGATTTTTTTCAAATTCTGCTCTGAAAGCTTCAGGAACTCCTTCCACTCTGCAACTCCAGCAGCAGAAGAGATGCTATTACATAGCATGTATAGGCATTCTGCAGCCCCATATCTACTTTCTTTACAGCTAAATAGATGCGCATAGGTAGATGCCAGTCTATGGCCTTATTACCACCACTGGCAGCTATATCAGTGTGGGATAAGTTACTAGAGAACTACTTAAAACTTAAAATCCAGATTCAGGGATATGACAAGTAGCATAGAAGCACACCTCGCTATGTCATTAATAATAGTGATAGTAAATTTATTCATCTATTTTAATGATATTCCCCCTTTTCTGTAGGACACCTTTGCACTGGGCTGCAGCAGCAGGGAAAGCTGACTGTGTGCAGACACTGCTAGAGCTGGGTACAGACAGCAGCCCACGAGACATCAATGAAAACACTCCTCTCACATATGCAGTGTACTGTGGGCACACAGCCTGCATCAAGCTGTTGTCTCAGGAGAGCAGGTAAAGCAAAAGCTCACATCTTGCTTACATGTTGCCAGTGACTAGAAAACAAATTTAGCGCTTTTTTGTATTATACTGGAGGGTTTGAGCCCTAAGTGATCTCTCCTCTTTGTATGCAATACTCAGTTCAAGTTTTGCACCAAAATAGCAATGTTAAAATTAGTCATCTACTGAAGACTCATCACTGCGGTTAGTGTGCTAGTCTGCTGATCATCAGAGGGTTCCGAACCAAGAAGATGTGAGTATAGCTCTTACTCAGTCACCTGCCATGCAGAAAATTTACCTTACAGAATAATTTCAGCACTCAGATATACGCCTTCCACTTCAGTGAAATCTCTGTCCACTAGCTGTGTGTTCATGTAATCAGACAGAGGGATAGACTTAATACAAAAGCAGCTTTGCTTGATAGATAATAAAAGAAATTCCAAGTTTTCATTCTCAGTGTAAGGGTTTGGTAGTGTTTTCATAGCCTTCTTTTGTTCTCTATTTTGATTGTCTCTTATTCTGAGTTTTCTTTCTGTTAAGAAGTATGATTCTTTTACCATTGCTTGTCTTCCTCTCTCTTTGAATTTCTCATGTTTCAGCAGCTGTCATTTAATTCATTTATGTTCTTCAACTATGATAAATGAGCATGCACTTACAAAGACATTTATCATCACATTGCTTTGTGCTGCCCCCTCCTTTCCAGTCAGCAGTTAGAATTATTTCCTGTGCTACAAATTGTGAGACAAGGGTATCGTTACCTCTCCTCCCCTTCCTGCGCTTTGCCTGTCAGAGTAGATCTGAAGTGTTGATTAGTCAAAATTTAATCTAAAAACCACCACAGCAACACCACTGTAGGGAATTATCTTGATAGATTTTCTGAAACTGTGCTAGACCTCTTTAGTAGAGGCAAGGCCAGGCAAAGGTGAAGGGGAGAGGGAAAGGGAAAGAAGGAATTGTGAACGAGTGTCTTTGTTACAGTGCTAGCAATGACTGTGCTGTTGGAAGTACTATTCCAAATATGACATAATACAAAGACCACTTGGTTTTAAAGATCCCAGCACGTACTTATTATTGGATCTTGCCTCACCATTAAGAATAATGAATTTGCAGCTGATAGATGCTGAAGCCAGAAAAGTTTTCTTGTTTACCTCACAGCTGCACTGCACGTACGCTAAGAAGAGTGTAAAGCAATGAACCCCACAAGAAAGACTGAAGTAACACAGTACCATTTTCAGTCTTTGTTAATTACAAATTTGGACTCCTCATTTTTTACCTCCTTGAACCACCCTGCAAATGTATCTGAACAGTATATACTCCATTTCATGGGCTAACACAGGTAGTATTATTTTAATTATTTGGCAATAATGACTTCGCATTTTGATTTGTACTTCCAGTAGATCTGAGCCAGCTCATCAGTTTCCCTCCCAGAACAGAGTCCTAAAGAAAGACGGACGATTCAGTATGCTGAACCACATCTTCTCTTGCAAAAAGAAGAATGATAAGAAAACCAGTCAGAAGGAGAGAAGCAGAGACCAGTACCCTAGAAAAGAGACCTCAGAAGTAGATGATATCATCACCACTTTTGATTGCATTATGGACACAAACTGCAAAGACATTCCAGTTGAGTGTGTGACAACCACTGACTTCAAAAGAAGGAGCACAGACACGAAATACCTCATATCAGAAAAGAAGCAACAAGTGTGTCAGGGACTTGTGCCCATCAGAACCCAGAGTCTTCCCCCAATCACTATGGGCAATTCCTTCCTAACTGCTTCCCAAAGCACACCACCAAGCTTCCCCTCCAGCACCAGCACCCACCACTTTGCACACAAGTCTCAAAAGAGCAGAAGTGAACACAACTTGCTGGACCACAGAAGCAGCTGCCAGGCTTTGTTGGATGATCCCTGGAACATGGACTCTAACCAACTACTCTCCTATAAAGTCTGTACTAGGACTCCTTCAGACAAACTGATAAATGGATTAAACTCTGATAGATCTCACCATGTGCTTTTGTGCCCTCCCTGCCTTCCCTCACTTCCCAGTTCTCCATCAGGTAATTTCTTTCTTCTCTACCTCCCAAATCCTATAATTTCTACTGATGTGACAAGCTGAGTTATTAAAAATAGGTCAGTCTGACCCAGGATATTTCTGTTTTTTAATATCTTTTTCAGTTCCTTCTCCCTGTATGCAGTAGCAATCATAGATAGCATATGGACAGACCATCAGCTGAAGGTGTGGGAAATAGGAGATTTAAGTAGGTCTGATGGTCAAGCAAAAATGCAGGTAGTTAAGATGCATGTAAGGTACCTGAGCAAGTTAAGTGCCTCCAGATTATATATTTGCTTTGTGAATTGCACATTAACACCCACTGCCATGCCTGCTGCCTTGTGTCCTCATGTAGTCTCTGTGCAAGAGATGAGTACTGCACTCAATCCTCTAACTCAGAGTTGCTTCTGGATCCAACCAGGTAAGTCCACATCTGCCATGCTGGATGGCTCTGCACTATGCCACTTGCCCCTTACAGGCAAGTGCCTCCAGGCTGTAGTGTCACCCCTTTCCACTCCTCCCTCCTTAAGTGCCAGCTCTTTGGTCTAATGTGCTGTTCTTACAGTTTCTCAGAAGCTGAATTCAGGTTGCTAATTTTACAGAGACAGAGTAAATACTTTATGTTGTGGTTTGGAAACTGTAATGCATCAGTAATGAAGCAGAGCATCAGAATTCTGAAGTAAACTCAAAACTAAGGTTTGGCAAGATTAGGGATCTAGTACTTTGTTTGACTCACATCCATGTTTAAATGAATCTGGCTGGCTGGCCCATGTGCTGGAGTTTACTTTAAGATATCAGTGTCTCCAACTTCATTCCTTTTGGGATTAGTCCCATGCCAAAATTAAACACATCTTGCATGCCTTCCAGCCACTGTAATATCCAGCTGGACATCAAGTAAGCAAAAGCAATCCCCAAACTTAACAGAACACCGTTACAAGGAGTAAACATTATACAATAAGTTCATCTACCCTCACCCCAACAGACATGAGCCATTATCCTCCAGTGGAAAGAGGAGTGAACAGAAACTCTGTTTGAGAAGAACCCTCAGTTAGGTCAGCTCTATATCTGAGCTTGCATAATACTGCAAACTGTACTGACTTCTAAGTGAATGGAATAATTTAATGAAATATAACAAGGGA
>NW_010176480.1:5793-8575 GCF_000695765.1 Mesitornis unicolor | reverse complement strand
GCTCCGCTGGCTCCCCAAATACAAATCCTTCCGGTTCCTAAAGGGAGCTCATCGCATCTCCCGGTGATTCACCGACGGTGTGTGCGGGTACGGGGGGGGGGCGCCTTTGCATGTCAGTCCAAGTTGCCTCGCTCGCTACAAAACCTGTGCTCTCTTTTGCAGCTGTCAGGGTGAGCGGGGAGGTGCATCTGGAAAAGGGGGTGGGGGTGGAGGTAAAATGTTGATAAATCCACCAGCCTTGATCTTCAGCTCCGTGCGGTGGAGTTTGGGGAGGGAAGGGAGATCTGGCGAAGGGGGAGGAGGACGAGGAGGACAGAGATGAATGAGGGGCGAGGGAGGGGGGGAGAGAAAATGGATGGTACCCCAGATTGCCCCTGAATCTGCTGGGCTTCCCCCGCTCCCGCGCTCACACCATCGGGGCTCGGTCCAGGCTTCCCAGCATTACGGTGCACAGCAAAGCGCTGAGCCTGGTTTCTGGGAGCCAGCGAGGTTTGCACAACTGCAGCAAGAAGCCAAATCAAAAAGCCAATCTGCGAGCCTCCAAACTCCACGTCACCCTATCAGCTGGGAGCGAGAGCTGCAACAGAATTACAAGCCATGCATATTTATTCTTCTGAGTCCGAGGGGGTGCGGGGGGGGGGGGGGATTTTCAGGTAGTTTAAAGTGGGGGGGGGGATTTTCAGGTCGTTTAAAGTGAGGCACGACGAAACCAGAGCAAACCCTTTCCAAAATAAAGGCACGTAACGTACACACACACACACACACACACCCCCCTATGCAATCTCCACCAGTATATAGAGATAAACACTCACTGAGCAGCGATCACTCCCGTACCCTCCACATATATTGACTTGACTTTGTGTATTTCAAGCAAGGGAAGGGAAGAACACTGTAGTTTAGCCTCAGAGCAGAGGATATTGATTGCATAGCTGAAATTTAAAGCATCTGCCAAACACTTCTGAGAGATTAAATATAGGCAATGTAATTACACAGGCAGAGTTGGTCCTGGTGTCCATTTGAAGCTGCATGCCTTGGTTTGTGCTTGCAGAAACCACCCAGTCATTTTTTTTTTTTTTAACCAAAGTCAAATAACAAGTTGTGAGACAGCAAGTCATTTTAAGGTAAAAAATACATGTTGCCTCCAAAGCTGCTATTTGTCTTTGGCAGAAGATGACTGGGGACTGGTTTCCAGGGCCGTGGAACAGGACAGTAGCTGTCTGCTTTACACAAGACACATCATGATGTTTGCACGCAGGTTTGTCTCTCCTTGTGATCCCCTCTGGTTTTGCTATGGCAGTCATGGGCAGATGTGTGCCTCCAGGAGATTTACCCTCTGGCATCTTATCTAAAGAAGTGGCAAGCCCATGTTCTATAAGGCAACAACCCCTGATGCATTCTGCCAAAGGATGGGCTTGTTTCATCCTCCAGAGAGAGTCTGTCCCCACTGGGCTGTCCCCAGTGACTCTCCTCACCCTGTGATGTGATGAGGGAACAGAAGCTTCCTGGTGAGACCCGAGCACACAGGCAAGTGCAAATTGTCCCTGTCGAAAGCAGCTGTATAAACTGCCTTGCAAAACCCTAAGCCCAAGTCCTACACTGGGTACAGCTTTTACCTCAGCCAGGCACAGGCAGGAGGTGTACAAAGAGGGGAGGGGAAAGGGCAGCAAAACAGTTAGTAGGAGAGTGAGGTGAAATACCTGCACCTACATCACACTGCCAAAACCAGGTGAGGAAAGCTGCAAATGGGCTGTGGGCTCCTGCAGGAAAGCATAAACCACCAAGTCCCTGTAAGTCCGCTGGTACCTTGTGGTTATGGCTCCGCAGGGCAGCCTCTGACCCCACATCTCAGCACAAAAGTGATCGTTTACCCATTCCAGTCTGGCTACTTACAGTTATTAGATAGAGCTGAGCATAGAGACGGGCAGTCAGACGAGGCCATGAGGGAACACGGCTGCCACCAGGTTGGATGGATGAGCAGGAGATGGCAGCAGAGAAGATTGCACAACATCCCATGGGTCCTGGCCACAGCCCTGTATCTCCCCAGTTGCCACCTACAGCTCCTGCTGTCCCCAGATAGCCTAAGCAAGTCAGTGTACCTGGTGGGGATGTGGCATGGGATGCATGCAGGCCAGAGGACAAGGTGAGATCTAACACAGGCAAGGTGCTTGAGCTTGGGGTGTTGGCTGGCTGGCCCTGCACAGGGCTGCACATCTGGATGATGCTCCTGTGTGACTCCAGGGAGGGGAAGGGCTCCCTGCACACATGGGCCAAGGCATTAAAATGCCCAGCAGTCTCATCAGAGCTGTGGAAGAGCCCTTATTAACACTGACACATAAAATCAACAGCTGAAACCCAGGACCGGATGGATGCAGGGACCCTGGTGCTCGCCAGCTTCACCCAATCTCCAAGTGGCCACTTCCAAACCTCACACCCCTGCCAGGGGACACAGACTCCGAGGGTGGCAGCTTTCCAGGCCCCTCCAACACCGAGGGAAGGAAACCGCCCCAGCCGGCACAAGGGAGCTCTCTCAGTCCACAGCTCATCACCAGGCGGTTCCAAACCACTGCTTGTGTTTAAAGCTCAGCAAGAGCTGGTCTGGAGTCTGGGAATGGTGCTACAAACTGCTCCTCAGCAGGAGCAAACCCTGGGGGCGACAGACAGATTTACAGTTGACAGTAACTTAAGACACACAGAGCTCTTTATTGTACACAGATGTTTCATTTCACCTCATCTCCTCAACTCAGTACATAAAATCATGCCTAATACGTTTAAGAGATGCTCC
>NW_010176480.1:1790-5762 GCF_000695765.1 Mesitornis unicolor | reverse complement strand
TCTTTCCCTTCCTTATGGGCCTGGTCTTATGTTGCTCAGTTCAGGCAGAAATTGTTCATCACAAGAGGGAGTATATGAAATTTTTTATCTCCTTAGTCCTAAAGGTGTGCTTGCAAGGTACTAAGCTGGGATGATATCATCCAAACCCCTTACAGAATAATACTATAAAAAGTAAATAAAATAAACTCTCTTGTTTGTGTTGCCTTCAGCAAATAAAATACAGGGATTTCAAACTCCTGGGCCGCTTAGCACACTCACTCTAAACAAACCTGGATGTCAGTTTTTAATGAATACCAAGATCGATTGATACTTCGATTGTAACCTCACCTAACCCAAAACCACTGGAAGACTAGGAAATACTCATATGTTGAAGGAACACACGCTATATTTCTTTCATCAAATCTTTTCTCACTCTCTGTGAATGAGAAGCATAATTAATAATTACATTGTGCAGCAGCAGCAGCAACAAAATATTTGTAAAGCAAAACACATTCCCCTCCGGAGTCCTCTGTGATCACCTGAAACAACAAAACACAGGCAGGCAGCCTCTCACGAACAAGAAAGGCACCCATTGGGTGCCATCAGGATCTTAATACCACTCTCAAACCTGGCTCCAAGCTCTTGATTTGGGGAGCAACAAGAAATGCAGGCTTTGCTCTTCCTTTCCTTGTTCACCTAAGACTAGAGAAGATTTTTCTAACTCGATCCATGTTTTCAACATCCCACGGCTTCAGTCTTCTGCTGGCAACCATGCTGATAATGAAGATGCTGACAGCAGAACGCAGCCGATGGCAGCGCTGTCAATAAAGACAACGCACGTAACAGTCATCAACTTGCTCTGCCAGGCCAAAGTCATCTTTTGACATAAAAAAACCCTGCCAGTGTCCTACAGGGTCCAGAAGAAACTCTGGGAGTGTGTTAGCTGAGTCAGAAAGGACCTATTCCTTTCCCCTTCATCCACCAACCATGCACTTAGAATGTACGGGTAAGAATTTCACATCGTTGCCATCAAAAACTTCAGATAGATAGGGCTGTATTACTGCGATATTGTGGCAAACACCACAAGCTGCAGGTTTGTCTCCTCCTTGGATAATTTCTAGCAGAGCAAGGCCATAGGAATTGCTTCCACAACCTTGCTGTTCTCCTCTGATCCTTCAGCCCTTGGCTCACTGACCCAAGAACAGCCACAATCACTGTCTACCTTTGTCCTCGTTGCTTGAACACAAGCAGCCTGAGCGCTCCTGCCCCAAAGTTTGTGTCTGAGGGCCTGGCACAGCCCCTTTTTCTCATTCAGGATTTGGTCGTGGTGTACCTGGGTTGTGTGTCGAGTTATTTTCTCATAGCTTCGCTTTTCCTTCCTCATTGCCTTTCATCAGGTGCTTGCTCACAGTCGTGTTGGAAGAGATGCGATAATGTGACATTTATTAGTATGATGCCTCTGCAGAGCCTTGAAACGAAGTTCTGAATCTGAGAAAAAAATGACTTTCTAGGGGAAAGAGGAAAGGAGCCACAATGTAGGAGGCAGCTTCAAGGCTATCTGTGGTCACAGAGCAGATGAGCCCAGTTTAAATGTACAGTTCCGTGCTTTATTTCTGTTCCCCCATAAAAGCCTGCCCTGCAAACATGACTGAGGCTCTGAGGTCCGTGCTTTATTTCTGTTCCCCCATAAAAGCTTGCCCTGCAAACACGACTGAGGCTCTGAGAGCCAAGCTGGGCTTTACGCACACATCCCCAGCAATGCACAAGATCCTATCGAACAGGCCACGGGCCACCTGGGACAGCCTGTGCTCTCTTTGTGGCACTTCCCGTGACCAGTGGGCAATTTCTCTACGGTTCCTAGCAAATGGGTTTCTGCCACAGATGCATTAGGAAGGATGAAGCATCCTCAGGCAGGAAACAGGCACTCATCCTAAGGGGATTTTTTTCCAGTATTCTAAATGCCAACTGGGGTTGTTCAGGGAGACCTTCTCGGGTTGAAGAGCTCTGAGACTTTCCTTCTTTGACGGCGTCTTAGAGCAATAGCTCATTAGCAACTGTCACAAACTAGAGTACATGTTTTTGGAGGAGTTTTATAACACTTTCTTTTTCCAGGAAGGACCAACAGGACTCTATTACTTAAAGCATCAGGGTACGTGCCAGGACAGAGGTCACAAGCAGATGCCAAGGGTCCCTTTCAACTGCAGTGATTAGTAATTAGCAACCAGTACCAACACTGCTGGCAATACACCCGTTTTCTCAGCTGCAGAACAGGCATTCAAGGCTCAGGTTACACCTGTGGACTGGCTCTGCTCCTCTCCTCATCCTCACTGAGGACCAAGAAGCCTGATCTCGGAGGAGGAGGTCTGGCACGGACAACAGGTACTGGCATGGCAAGAAGCCTGCAAGGGCATCAGCACGTTCTGATGGGTTCTCATACACGCCTTACAAAGCCTTAGAAAAGGATTTGGCTCCCAAAGTTGTTGATTTATATAACAGCTTCTCCGAATCATTTTGAATTCCAAAAATCAATGGGAAAAGCTCGTATTTCATTGATTTTGAAACCCAACAAAGACAAAAATTGATTGTGCCTCTACTACTCTGGTTTCCCCATTAAGCACTAGCAGATTTTTTTTCTCCTTCTTCTTCTTTCCACACCACATGCTGGCTAATAACATGAGAAAACCATGCATTTCTTAAAACCGAGCCAGCTCTTTGTGGAGGGGAGGATTCACAGCAGTTCCAGAGCAGCAGCTGATGCTCCAGTCAAGCGCCGTGCACAGGCTGGCTTTCTCACGCCTCTCTCAATCTCTTCCTCCTTCATCTTCTGACACTACCTTCAAACTCAGGGTAAGCTACTCCATGGCCAGCAGGCTTGCTGACAGGCTAAATTGTACTGCTATCACTAATGAAAAAAGGTTAGGGTTATGTTATATTGCAGATAGCATATAGGTAGCAGGAGTGTGTTGTCCCCGCTATCGGCGTCCAGTTCCTAAGGGTCTCCCATGCTATCAGCAATTCAAACTCTGCCACCCATCTTGCAGCCTGAGGGGCAAAGGGACCCCCAGCCACCCCTTTACAGCAGCAGTGCCAGCACAGGGCTGTGGGTGCTCAGCTCATGGGCACGAAAATGCTTCTGCGGCTGCAGGTGCCCCTGCCCTTAACCTCACAGCAGCTTCTGTAGGGGCTGCAAAGGTTCACGCTGTGGTTTTTCTCCACTTTGAGCACGCAAGATGCCAGAGTTGAAGGCCCCTGACCTCAGGGGATGTTACCAGATAGCACAGTCCAGTGGGGATAACAATAAATGCTGCATAAAGGCAGAATAAGATTTTACTATTCCCCTAAGGTCAACGTAATAGTTTTCTTAGCAAAACAGCTGAGACCTACTTAAAAAAAGTCTCCTATGCAATAGTGCCTCTTCCTTTAAAAATCTGGGACAAAGTGAAGAGTGCCAGATTGCCTCTCCCCCGAGCAGTTAGAAGAAAGATGTGCTTCCCTCCAGGAGGCTCTGATCCTGGTTTATAAAAAATCTGGGGAAGAAAGGAACTATTAAGTAAATTAACATCAGCTGTTAATGAAAGTTAACAGTTTAATTAAAGGAGTGAGCGGCTTGCGCATGGAGAGATTGGAGAGATGCATCTGTCCCTAGGATACACGTGGCCTCTGTCCAGGTCTGGCAGGACCCGGGAAATGCTCATGGGATGAGCTCTCCGTGGGGTCTGACCCCAGACTGCTCTGGTGACGGTTGGAGGGCAAAGAAGGGCAAGAAGCCTTGAGTTTAAGTCTCTCATTATGTCCCTGAACTGTCCTTCTTATATATGTGTCGTGTTTGGGGATTAAGTGGGTTCTAAAGCACTCTAAAAGTATTAATTTAACCAGGTTCTCCTAAAAGTTGAGTTTACGAGTATTATCCCTTGTTTCAATGTTTTAAAACATGCACAACCATGAAGGGACATAGGTGCATACAACATACACCTATATACACCTAGGTCCTGC
>NW_010176480.1:0-1759 GCF_000695765.1 Mesitornis unicolor | reverse complement strand
GCCTGTCCTAGGCACACCATCACAGCCCACAGCAGCCCCACAGTATTGCTCTGACAACGGGATCCCACTCTCAGAGCAGTCCAATGGATTCAGATGGCAGGAAGACAATTTGTGGAGGAGAAAGGCACACTGCCACACAGACACAAAACCAGGGTGGTCTTTCGTAGCCCAGCTTTTCTTTCTAAAGAGGTTTCTTTTCCCCACAAGTGTTCTCCCATACATTGCACGCAGTCCTACACTCAGCCTCTGCCCCATCCTCTGCTGCTTTCTGTGCACCGTCTTCCACCCGCTCCTCAAACCACCCTTCATGCTGTTGCTGTAGGGATGTGGGTTCAGCTGTTGGTATGTTCAGCTGTGAGCTTGGAGTAGCTGTCTTTCTCTCCACGACAACTAAATTGTGTCCCACAGCGTGCAGAAGGAGTTTTGCTCTGAAGACAGTAGGTGCAATAACTGGGAACAGCAGAATCTCTTCAGCCTGGAGAGTCTGGGGCTGCCCCTCAGCACCCTCCTAGTGCCTTGGCAGAAGGAGGCCGTGGCCATTTGGCACAGCCTCACCCAAAGGGCCACAGGCAGGGAAAAAACCCCACCTCATCTCTACACAGATGAGATGGCGGGGCCCCAAGCTGCAGGAGCCCCCCGACCCAGATTTGACAGGCCCGCCTGACACGACTCAGCACAGCTGGGCGGACAAGACCCAGCCAGCAACACTTGGTGTCTCACAATAAAACCCTACTGGACTGGGTGCTTCCCTCAGCCCGGGCATCCTCAGCCTCTCCTTCCTCCTTCCATCTGCCTTATTTCTCACAACTGGGAAATGAGGATATTGGGAACTGCAACCAGGCTACTGTATTTCCCTTTGGTAAGGGCTATCAGGTCCCAGAGCTGTGAGAGGGACCACCAGACGAGCACAGGTAGACCTGCTGGTAAAGGATGACCACACAGCCTTCTTGTCTCAGGAGTCCAGGCCAGAAGACACAACAGGGCTCTCAGCAGGTACCATACGAGCAGCTTAAGTGCCAGCCACACATGTCCTTTACAAAGGCTAAAACATGAGAAAATGCCATTTACCTCAATGGAAAAAGCAGCAGAATCTCATACAAACACCAGTGCTCGGTTCAGGCCTTTGCTGTGCTCCAGAAGTATCCTGCAGGAGTCCTTCTGTGGCGGCAGAGTCCTCATCCCTGTGCTGCCAGCAGCCCCCCCTCCTCATGGGGACAGGGAGTATCTGTGAACCCATATGAGCTCCTCACCCGCTGCCTCCATGTGCTGTTCCCTGCCCTCAAATCACATCTGCTGCATCCAAGGTCCTCAGAAGGGCCTGGATTTACTCCTGAACTAGAAGTCAAAGGTACTGACAATACTGGAAGCAATTTTTAGGTACATCTCCCAGTCACCACCCGTGCACCAGAACAGGCTCCAGAGTCCCAGCAGTGTGCAGACCAAGTCACTCGAGCTGCTGCTCCCAGCCCTCCCATAGCTTAATCTGGGAGCTTCAGCAGTGCAGGGCAACTCCTCTCCCAGGGTTGCTGCAAGGGCTAATTGCTTAGCAATTGGTGGCAATGTCTTCCAGAGGATGAAGGTGTGGTTCAGCACACTCATGTGGCTCATCACAGAAGTCAGGATTTACCAGACAAGGGAAATGGCATCCCAGGAGCAGCAGCATCAGGAAGTGGCCTCCTTCCCTAGCATCACGTGGTTTAGCTTGTGCTGCAAGAGCAGCTTCTTTGCTGGACTTGTTAATGGGTGTATTGATATTTTA
>NW_010176479.1:5041-6053 GCF_000695765.1 Mesitornis unicolor | reverse complement strand
AGATGGTAATGGACTCTGTTCCTCTATGATATGATGGCATTAGAGTGCATTGTGCACCAGTGTCCACCAGGGCTCTATACTTCTCAGGTCTGGATGGTCCGGGCCATCGAATCCACACTCTCCAGTAAACTCGGTTATCCCTTTCCTCCACCTGGCTGGAGGCAGGCCCTCTCTAATGATCCTGTTTGACGGGACCAGCCATACTCCTAGGTTGGTTCTCTCTGGCAGCATTACTTTTCAGCTCCTGTACTCTGGCGTGCAAAACAGCAGCGGGTTTGATGTGCCACCTATTCAGATTCTCACCATAGTCGATCAGAGTGTACCACAGAGAACTTCGTGTTGGATACTCCCTGCCTTGAGCTGATCTTCTGGGAAAAAATGTCTGTTTCTAATTGCTGAAACATGGATCCATTCAGAATAACTGGTATCACTTTCTCTCTCTCTTGGGAACAGCTTCTCATTCAGGTTGTCAAACTGGGTTTTCATGTCAGCCTTGTCAGTTTTGATGTTGGTTTTGATGTCCTCTAGTGTCTTTTCCATGGTTGCAATGCAGGAGTGTATGTTGTGAACAGCAGTGTCTTCAAATTGCCTGAGCTGAGTAGCAAATTCACCCACAGTTGTCGGTGTTTCATCTTCTGCCCCAAAAAGCCTTCCTACCAAAATGTTGGAATATTTAGGAGGGGCACTCTGTATAAACTTCTTTAACAGAGAGCCTTTGCATGGTACTTGGTCAGGGTCTGCAAGTGTTTGCTCATCATAGATTACCTGTCAGATTGCCAGCTCTCTCAAATATCTGACGCCCTGCTCTATAGTGTTCCATTTAGTAAAACTACATTCTGTATCCTCTTTACGAGGATATCTTCTCTTTAGAGCTGTTATAAGACGTTCCCTCAATTTTCGAGTGCAGATGTCATTCCAAATGAACGTATCAATGCCCTGCTCCTTGGCTAATGCTCCCAATCGCTTAGCCTGTCCCCATCCAGATCTATTGTATCCGCTCCAGTGTCCCAAC
>NW_010176479.1:0-4985 GCF_000695765.1 Mesitornis unicolor | reverse complement strand
AATTCGTAGTTCTTTCAGGGAGAGGATTTTGACCTCTGGCTGTGATCCCCCTTGAGATGGTCCCTCCCCTGCCTCTGTGTCTAAATTCTCGTTCATCACGGGGCGGTCCATTTTGTTGGAGCACTTCTGGTGTATGGTGACCGGGGCCAACTTGACTGCATTGCCCATGTCCCCGCTGGCAGCTGCCGCTCCCACCAGCACCAAAACAGGGGCAGGGGTAGCTGCTGCCAGAGCAGGGGTGGGCACCACGGCCATGGCCAAGCGCCATGGCCAGACCCAATGCCGGGGACGGAGCCCAAGCCATGCCAAGAGCTCTGACCAGAACCAGGGCTGGGGCAGGGACTGGAGCCACGGCCGGGGCCAGGCCGGGACCTGGGGCAAGGCCGGGAGCCGAGGCCAGGGCTGGAGCCGGGGCCAGTACCAGGGACGCGGTCAAGACCAGGTCCGGGGCTGGGGCCGCTTTTAAAATGGTATTATTCTCACGCACAGAGACCCAAACACGCCACAGTCTTACATTTAGGGATTTAATAAGGGATAAAGGATGTTTAACTATATACAAAACCCGATCCCAGAAGTCCCGAGTGGAAGTGTCCGAGCAGTGCCTCGTGGCCGCTGCAACTGCTGTGACTTGTCACCAGGGACCGCCGGGGTGCCAGGAAGTGGATGGGGGTGGATGCTGCCGAGCACGTGGACGTAGGCCCAGCCGTCCCGAGATGTGACAGGAAGCAGCCCAGGAAACCAGGAAAAACTCATGCAAACCTCGGGCCTCCTCGGGTTTTTATAGACTGTGGCCGGAAAGGGGAGGGAACAGTACTGATTTCGGACCACTCAGGGTCCTACAAGACACCACATGTCCTTCCCTTTCAGGCTGTTAACCCTTAAACCATAACAAATCTTCTGTGCTTGTATGGTGTGGCATTACAACTACTGTTCATCAGATATGCGCAGTGGGTTAGGCCACTGTGCACATGGCCTGGCCCTCTTTATATGTCTTTGAAAGGATAAAGCTTGAAAATGGTATCCTATGTTCCAGCAAGATGATACCTGGGGCATACTCATCTCTCCCTCACCAGAAACAATTTCATGAATAACATTCTGAGGAAGTGCCTTTCCTCAGCATTCCCAGGATTTGAAGTGGGACATTTCATTCACCATGTGTTAGATATGGGCTCCTGCAAGAGAGTGAATGAAGGAAAATTTGCAATTCAAAAAGCATTGTTACAATTACTACTGTATCTCCATTGACACACTTCTACAGAGAGTGAATTATACTCTTTCTAAATAATGTAGCCATAAGATTTCTGTAGCAAATATTGTCTATGAGTATGTATATCATAATAGATTATTCAGTTTTAAGATTTGTGCCAGGCAACATCTCCTGCTCCTCTTGTTTCCTTCTTCTTCCCCACCTTCCGCTGATGATAAAAAGGAAGGTAAGACTGGGAGGATGGCCTCAGATGTCTTCAGTATAATGAAGTTGGCAGTGAATTTGCTTATGTCAGAAGCTGTTTTTTCAATGATCATTCAGTTAGGACAGTCCAAGCTTCCAAGTACGATACTGCCTGCCTTGGACATGAAAATGAGAGACTAATTACTAATTAGAGAGACTAGTTACTAATAGATGTGACCTTCTTAGTCTGCTGAATCTACCACAAGCCATTCAAGATGTAGGGGATATCATGATCGCACAGACATCTACTTAGCTCATTTGCCAACAGTATTTTGAATACTGAATAGACTAGATCAAACAACCACCATGATACTTGGTAATATCCAAGATGACAGGGATGAAGAATAAAGGATAGTCATACAATGGAAAAATCTGCTAATTTTCCTTGAAATACTGAAATTGAGAAAGAGACTACAAAATGGCTCGAGATATTGTGGGAGTCCTTTCCACATTCCATATACAATAAGGTAGTGGCCTATTACATGACCCTCCTATTTGATACTAGCAGCTGCAATGGGTGGCACTTCCAAGCTTTGAGTGTGAAAGGTAGCATGAGGGATTTGTTGAATGTGAGCTCTTCTATCTAGTTTGCTGTTGTGTCATAAGACATGTCTGAAACAGACAAGCCAAATCAATCACATGGTCTAGTAACCAGTGCTGTTTAAACAAGGCCACAGGAGAAATCTTCCAGATAGCCATAGTTAAGGAGAGTAGTTCATGAATGTAAATAACTGAAGTTCTTCTACTTCGGAAGGAACAGGTTGGGACATGGTATGTCACTGTGTTCTGTAACAATTTGAAGCTGAAGACATTAGCAAGTAGTGCTTGTTGGTCACTTTGTTTCTGAGGACTTCATTACCCAGCAGCACATAGGCCATAACTATGAACTGAGAGGTGTATCCAAATTTTGTGCAATTCATATGTAAATCATAAGCAAAATCTGATTTATCTGCTCTATAAACAACACTGTCCTTCCAGGTTGCCATCATATTAGGGCTTAGTACTGTAGTGATGTTAGTGACAAAGTTATTATCCAGTACTATCAGTATCAGTCTAATTGATTCAGAAGTTTACAACACACATATCAGTGCATTATGTAAACCTATTCAAAATATTAAGGAAGTCTTTAACAAGTTTATCTGCTATCAGGGAAGAAGAATGGAAAAGCATTCTGTTTCTTTTGAGGTAGCTTGTCTCTTTCTCTGTAGTTTTATTTAAAAAGAAGCATATAGCTGTATTGCCTCAGGAATTGCCAAGAAAAGACATTATTCTATCACAAAGGCATGATTTCCTCCCTGTTCTCTCATTACTCCCAGAGGTTAGCAATTTGCTACTAGCTCTGAACAATGTCAAATGCTGTCTCAGCAACACTGAACACCACATGGGACTGAGGAGAGGAACAGGAGAATATGACAGTTTTAGTTTTCTTTTTGTCCAGTTTCCTTCTGGATGTGGTGATTAAGCAAGTTCTAACTCTGTCCTTGCTCTTTCCAGATTAAGTTTTGTAGCAAAAAAGCTAGGAAGACAGATCAAAATGTGTATTGGGTTTTCTGTGAGGGGTTTTTGGTTGTCTTTGGTAATGGGGGAAGGGCTACGGAGATAGCCCTTTAAGAAGCTACCTGAAAAGCTCCCCCTTTTTCTTTGTCAGACCCACCTCTGACCAGGGCCAAGCCAATCAGCACCTCAGCCTGCAGCTCCAGCCTGAAAAAAAGAGAGAGAGACAAGAACTCTTCAGGACCATCAGAAGAGACCTGCAGCGTAGGAAGAAGTGGGACCTGAGGAGAGCAATTTTGAAGAACACCGAGGTCGGTTGAAGGAAAGAAGAGGAGGAGGACATAGAGCCCAAGTTCCCCTTTTGCAACCCGTGGTGAGCCAGGTCAACTGGCCTGCAGCCTGTAGAGTTCACCGGTGGGGCAGTGCCACATGAGCAGGTGGCTATCTCTGAAGAAGCTGTGACTCCAGGCAGTGTGTGCTGGAGCAGTTCGTGTGTGAGGGAACTGTGACCATGGGCAGACCCAGATTGGAGCTCTATGGACTTGGACTGATGCAGTTTTGTGCATGAGGGAAACTGCAGCTGTGGGCAGACCTGTATTGAACTATTGAGTATGTCTTTTGCCCATGACCTTTTTAAGTGATGAGAAGTCTTCCCAGTCCTTATTTTGACTAGCCCATTTTTTGGGGCAACGTGGTGCTCAGTTATACACTGGGCCTAAACCACGACAAAATGACATGTCTAAACATAAATAAAGGTAATAGACTAGAAACCCCGAATAACTATCAATTTGTCTGTATTGAATTAATCATTTTGTACAGATGTGACATAAAGCACATTCCACAGAATTCCTTAACTCATACCTTATTAATTTATATGACTTCTACCTTAATTTGAAACTCTCTAATTTGGAAAAAAATTCTATTTCTAGTCACTTATTGTTTGGGAACTATGGCTGCTTCTTTTCTTTTGTTTTCCTATTCCTTTTCTCCTATGGTAGATGTGTGACTTGGACATTTTTTGACGTAACATTTCAAATAACTGTTAGGTAAGGTATATAACTGCATTTTAGTATAACTTATTACTGAACTTTATCATTAAATATTATAGTTACTTATTTTTATAATGAGACACCTGAAAGACCAAGAATTTCAATTAAAGCGGCCTTAAATACAAAAATGTTATTATGAGGTAATATTTTATTGAATTCCTTTAGAAAAAAAATAAATGTGTTAAATCATAGAATCACAGAATGGTTTGGGTTGGAAAGGACATTAAAGATAATCCAGTCCAACCCCCCTGTTATGGGCAGGGATACCTCCCACCAGACCAGGTTGCTCAAAGCCCTGTCCAACCTGGCCTTGGACACTTCAAGAGAGGGGGCATCCACAGCTTCCCTGGGCAACCTGTTCCAGTGTCTCACCACCCTCACAGTGAACAATTTCTTTCTAATATCTAGTCTAAATCTACCCACTTCCAGTTTAAAACCCTTACCCCTCTGTACCTAGGTACCATTAAATGATAATGGGCTGATGCTTTCAGTATAAGCTCAATGATATGTTATCAGAATACATTGCAGGATACGGATTTCTATTTTTTTATACCTAAATATTTCTTTTAATTCATAGAATGGTATTTTCATTACTGAGCTGCTAGTCGATATTAATAAGGTTCTGCATTAGTCAGTACCCATTCCGTTATCTTATTCTTTAATGCATACTTTGATAGTTTCAAATACCTGGCACAACCCTTCAGAAGTAGAACTGCTTCATAGATTAGTTTTCTCATTGTATCTAAGAATTTCTGACCTTAAAGTATAGACATTGTCTGAAAGTGACTACTAAAACAACATTGGGGGTTCCAATATTTATTGTCTCACAATAATTCCCAGATCCAATCTGTCCAGATTACAATAAACGTAGACCTAGATTCTGAGTTTTGGTTGAGCTGAGTTCAGAGCACATTGAAATAAATAAATAAAGGGATGGATGGATGAATGTGTGGAAAATGACTTTACACAGAATCACAGAATCACAGAACATT
>NW_010176478.1:0-7565 GCF_000695765.1 Mesitornis unicolor | reverse complement strand
AAGAGTGGCTGGAAAGCTGCTTGATGGAAAAGCACCTGGACATCTTGGTGAACAGCCAACTGAACATGAGCCAGCAGTGTGCCCAGGTGGCCAAGAAGGCCAGCAGCATCCTGGCTTGTATCAGAAATAGTGTGGCCATCAGGACCAGGGAAGTGAATGTCCTGCTGTACCCGGCATTGGTAAGGCTGCATCTCAAATACTGTGTTCAGTTTTGGACCCATCACTAGAAGAAAGACATTGCCTTGCTGAAGCCTGTCCAAAAAGGGCATTGAAGCTGGCAAAGGGTCTAGAGCAAAAGTCTTATCAGGGTAGCTGAAATAACTGGAGTTGTTTATCCTGGAGAAAAGGAGACTCAGGGGAGACCTCATTGCCCTCTACAAATACCTGCAAGGAGGTCGTAATGAGGTGTGTGTCAGTCTCTTCTCTCAAGTAACAAGCAAGAGGATGAGAGGAAATCACCCCAAGTTGTGCCAGAGGAGGTTTAGATTGGATATTAGGAAAAATCTTTTCCCTGAAAGGGTTGTGTAGCATTGGATCAGGCTGTCCAGGGAAGTGGTGGAGTCACCATCCCTGGAGGTATTTAAAAGACATGTGGATGTGGTGCTTAGGGACTTGGTTTAGTGGTGGATATGGCATTACTGTGTTACTTGTTCTTATAGGTCTTTTCCAACCTAAACATTTCTATGATTCATGATTCTATGGTTCTATAGTCTTCTAATTTCAGCTCATATTTTTGCAGAGCTGAGTAGATGGTGATTAATGATTCTATCTCTACTGTGTACTATTATTACTATAGTGAAAGTATGGACATCATCTAGAAGTTGCATAAATGTGTGAGTATTTATTCAAGGCCAAATTGGATGGGACTTTAAGCAGCCTGGTCTAGTGGAAGGTTTCCCTGCCCATGATTTCAAAACTTTAGTCGCTGCTTCCCCAAATTTTCAGTTTTTGTTTGAAAATGTCTCCCATGGGATCCTGCCAAGCAGGTTCCTGAGAAGCTGAAATTTGCTCTCCTTAGGTCTAGGGTTCTGATTTTGCTATTTGTCTTGCTCATATTTCTCAGAATTTTAAACTCCATGATCTTCTTAAACCACTGCAGCCAAGGCTGCCCTTGGCCTTCACATCCTTGGCCGATTCTTAGCTATGTGTGTATATAGGTCCAGCAGAGCATCTCCCTAGCCAGTTGATCCCCTTAATGAGGAGAAATTAACTTGTCAACACACTCCAGTAATCTCCCAGATTGTTTGCACCCAGCTGTATGTCCTCTTGGCAGATATGAGAGTGACTGAAGTCCCCATGCATACTAAGGCATCTGCAAGTGGTGTGTCTAAAGAAGCTTTCACCTTCTTGTATTCCTGATTAGGTGATATGTAACAGATACATACCTCAATGTCACTCTTGTTTGTCTGTCCTCTGATGTAAAAAAACTGGACAAGAAGCTGTTGCAGCAATTAGTCATGTGAGCTGTCCCACCACATTCCTCTGTCCCAGTGATATCAATTCTCTGCAGATACTGAAGAACTTACGATTCCTTTTAACATTTCCCACGCTGCATCCATTTGTGTAGAGGCATTTGATGCAGGCCTCCACTTATGTTGCACTTAGCGGCAGAGTGCAAGAACCTCCTCCTTCATGTTTTTCCCTGGACACATCCTCATCTTTCCCCTGACTTTCACTTCTATTCAGGTTATTGTAACTCTAATTATTCAGTCACAGACCAGAAGGGGAAAATGTCGTTCTTTAAATGAAAGCAGAAAAGAGAATTAAAATAGCACATTCATGCACCCACATATGGGTTCTGATGCTGCAACAGTTGCATAAGCACATGTAATCCTGTAAAGACTGTGTGGTGCAGAATATCTAAGGACACTTAAAACACTGACAAATCCAAGATAAGGAATAGAATCTCTGCTTTGGAGAGGGATTTGTAAACTGTGCTATCACCATTCATGTCACTGCACACGAAGATATGTATCTATCCTTGGAAAAGTCCAAGGCAATAGTTGATGAGAGATTTATTCCTTTCAGAGCATTAAATTCTGAAAATATATACAGTTCAGGATTAAACTTCTAAACCATGAGAAGTACTTGGATCAATGCTTGATATACCAAGGTGCTACAAATGCTCTTTCAATTCAGTGGTTATTTGTGACATGTCTCTTGGCATGATATTATTATCTGGCAGTCTTTGAAAGTTGTTATTGCACTTGTACTCTGCACAGGAGAACTAGAGTAACTGTGCTTTTAGAGTAGACCTCAGGAGGGGATATTCACCAAATTTAAGTACCTGCTGAAATTCCATCTCATCTATCAAAATAGGCTCTAAATGAGCATAAAGGTCAGACAGGAGTTTTTTTGGCTTCTGTGTGCAGGAGTTGTTTTCATTCTGTGCACGCTTATAAGTATATCACTCAGTCTTCTGTGCATCTGGTGTGCCCCCATGTAACCTCCTTTTTTATTTACATCAATAGAAAAAAAAAGAAGATGCTTCTTTGTTTTACAGACCTCAGTTTAAAATGCTAGACCAGTTCTCACTTACCTCACTCCTGTCCAGATCAGCGAGTTGGACAAAGGACTCATCCATCATAATTCTGAAGCCAGATTCCTGTTTGGTATGAAACCATTGAAGCTGCAGAAAAAAATGTGACCTAAGGACCTCAGCCTTTCCTTTCCATAAAGTCAGGATACCCTTCTCCAACACCTGTCCCAGCTGCCCTCATAGGAATAGCAAAGCATGGAAGGGGCAAGGGTAGGCTCTGACAGATTGTTGTCTGCCATGACATTTGGCAGAAGTCAGAATAAATCACTCAATCTCTGGTCAGGAGAAATTGGGTTAGCTTAGAAAAAGGACAGCAGAAAACAGTAAGGTACTTCTATCTTTAGCTGAACAAAGCACAAATTCGGAATATTAGCATTACAAACAGTATTAGGGATATTTTTTTTCAGTACAGCATACTGGGAGGAATTGTCTTCCACAAGCTTATTGTACTTGGCTGTGGACACCATAGGAGAAAAAGTCTTGTGAACATGAGTAAGTGCTCAAATAATTCTCCAGTTTAAGTTTTCTCTCTTCAAGTCTATTTTCTTTCTTTCCTGAGTTTTCCTGAAGCATGTGTTTCTCTGTTTATGTGCAGTGAATTCTTCTGTCCTCTTCCCTACGCTGGCTACACAATAGCATTTTCCTCTTATTTTCTGTGCATTGACCTCTCACGCCCCTCACCTCCTCCAAATAATACATTGTTTTTTGAGAGAGGGGACCACCACCACTGGGAAAAAAAGCACTTAGTTCTTCAAAGAACTAGACTGCAGTCTCAGTCCCAAACCTGGTTGCATATTTCTCTGTGAGAAAGAAAAGCAGATGAAAGGCTAGTGAGTTTTTTTTGGCTGTTCTGTTGTTAAGGCAGAAAACTCAAAGGAGAAAAGACAGGAGCAACCAAGGAAATACCAGGCATAGCCTGAACAAGTTTTGGGTATGTGACCCTGAGAAAGGCAGCTTTTGGGACCAAGAACTCCAAGGCAGAGCTGTAGACTAAGAGAATTATTTCTTTCTTTGTTCACATAAAAAGACTTTTTTATTTTTTTAATGTTGGTGTCAATAAACAAGATTGCCTTATCAGTGTCTTCTTACACAAGCAACCTGCCAGCTAACGTCTGGCTAACTGCTTAGGTCAAAAAGGGATAACGGTATATATTTATGTAGAGTAAATAATACATGAATCTCTTGCTCTCCAAGGGTGATATTGTGTTCTTTAGAATGCCATTCATTAATCTATACGGCACAAACAGTGGGAGCAGGTCAATAGGGCTAAAGATAATTAAGAATTGATTAGCACCTGAGAAGCCAAATGAAAAGACACGTTTTTCCCCAATGACTTACTAGATTTGTTAAATCAATTGATAAAACCAAGAATATTTATTTAAGTTAAAATTCTGTTGCTCCTTACAATTACTGAGATTTTTTTTCTATAGTTTAATGTTGGCACGTATTGATGATGTTGCCCAGTGCCTTTGGTCCCTTCTCCTTTTTAAGTGCTAAGGGCCTTCTTTTTCCATTTCTGTAGCTTGCTTTTTGCTTGCAGCTCTGTAAACTTCACCCAAGTTGCTGGACACCTCCTAGAGGAGAACACTTGCCTGGGAACTCCCATCACTTCTCAGTTGGCCACTAGAGAGTCTTCCCTTCCCCTTTCTCTTTCTCTCTCTTCCCCCACCCTTTTTTGTTTTAATTTTTCCCCAGAAGTAACTTTTGCTTTTAAGTTTGCTATATGCCTTTGATACAGACTCTGGTAATCTTTGCGCCTGTGAACCTGTCAGAAAAAAACCCCAAACATTGACTTTAGAAAAAGAAAAAAAAATAGTCTTTCATTTATGTATTCTAAAGCATTTAATTGAAGAGGAGTTTTCGTGAGAAACAGGGAAATACATCTATAGGTCTTACTGTCTTTTAATCCATTCCAACACAAGCTTGAGGCACGTATGCTTTTTTGTGGAGTATTGGTACTTGGTACAAAGTATTCCTTGAACATGAGTCTCGAAGACGTCTAACCAATGGCAAGTGCTTTCTACAACTAGTTCTAGCTTCCTAGAGTAACTTTGCAAAACAACTATTAATGTCATTTGCTTCCAAACATTATCTGTCCTTGTAAGTACAGTGTCAAGGACTGACCTAAGGATTTTTGAGTGAAGATTGGTAATGCAGTCCTTTGTGTTGTTTGTCTGCCATTCCACTCAGAAGTGGATCCATCACAATCTGTTGCATTTTTTCTAAATAACTTGTATGAATATACATCCCATATCTGGCATAAATCTCACAATCTATGTAACTTTTTGCATCGTATAACAAATATGATGGGGTGCATCAAACACAGTATAACCAGCTGGTCGAAAGAGGTGATTATCCCACTGTATTTAGTGTTGATGCGGCCTCACCTTGAGTCCTGTGTGCAGTTCTGGGCCCCACAATTTAAGAAGTATGTGAAGGTCATTGAATGTGTCCAGAGGATGGCCACAAAGCTGGTGAAATGGTTGGAAGGTATGCCCTGTGAGAAGTGGCTAAGGGCTTTGGGTTTGTCTAGTTTGGAGAAAAGAAGGCTGAGGGGTGGTCTCATTGTTCTCTACAGCTTCCTGAGGAGGGGAAGTGGAGAGGGAGGTGCTCTTCTCCCTTGTATCCAGTGATGGGACACATGGGACTGGTTCAAAGCTGTGTTGTCGGAAGTATAGGGGGGATATTAGGAAGCATTTATTTACCAAGAGAGTGGTTAAACACTGGAACAGGCTTCCTAGAGAGGCGGTGAATGCCCCAAACCTGTCAGTGTTTAAGGGGCATTTGGACAATGCCCTTAATACCATGCTTTTACACTTGGTCAGCCCTGGATTGGTCAGGCAGTTGGACTGGATGATTGTTGTAGGTCTCTTCCATCTGAAACAGGCTATTCTCTCCTCTCCTCTCCTCTCCTCTCCTCTCCTCTCCTCTGTTACTGTCAATATTAATTCTGTACTTATTTGCACTTCAGATGTTTTCACTGACTTTCTTTTAAGTTCTAAACACATATTTTCATAAGTCTGCCATATACCGCAGATGATGATGTGGTTGTAATATCCGATATCTATTTATGTTACTCTGCTTTGCCCATAAAGTTCTACTGGGATTTCTTTTAACGTTCTAAGATACTTTTCAGTTTGAAGAGGAACTTTCTGTTTTGAAAAGGAGGGGGAAAAAAATTCTTGCTAGAGAAATATTTAATTCTTTCTGCTTCCACCACAAATGCTGCATTTCTTTCAATATGGCTTGAAGCCCAGGACAGGCAATATTCTGTAATGTACCAATGACAGGATTGAGATCTATATACCATTGGCAGGGCAGATCATTGGAAAGGAAATGGAATGTGTGCAGTGCTTTCTATCAGTCATGTCATTGCTGAAATATCAGACATTGCACTTGTCATATTATGTGTGAAATAGCAATTTATATTTAATTATTACATTTTGACAATGTGTTAGTCATTGTTTCACTCTCCTTTAGATGTCTGCACAGTTATACTGATTGTAGAGGATTTATTTTACTGCTGGAGAAAGATGAAAATGACACTAATAATATTTCTTAAATACCAAAAATGTTTGCATAGTCTTTTTTGGTAACACCTAAGAAATACAGAGAATGTCTGACAGATGATAGAGAGATTATGTCATTTGTTTGGCATAGATAAATTTATGGCCAAAATTGCTAGATCAGCTAGTTGCTCACAACAGGTCTTTGCATTTCACATTGTTTTTCTAAGGCACATCTTTTGAAAATTGATCAAATCTGTAATTGAAGCTTTTTGTCAGTAATGGGGAAAATTCAGTGCTTACACATTCTCATAACTGAAATTTTGGGACTTAGCTTTCACATGAATTTCTATTGATTCAGCTTCAAGCCACTGGTTCCTGCTTTGCTCTCTCCTGCTAGATTAAATAGCCTTAGCTCCTGGTGCTTTGTCCCTACAAATGCTCTTGTATTCTGTGATCATCTCATAGCTTCATATTTTTTATAAAACTGGATGGATCTATTTTGTCCCACACTGAAAGGCATTTTCTACGTTTTCTACCTCAAATTATTCTCTATTCTTTTCTATACTGCTGAATTTTTAATGACTTTTTCTAAACCACGACAACAGAACTCTGAGCTCTAGATGCAATCTCCTTGCATTACTCCCACCAGTACTGTATAAATCAGTGTTAGCAGTGCACCAGGAGTTTATGTTTAGTTGCTAGTCTGCTATGATTCTTAGATGCTTTTTAGTCACTGTGTTTCAGGATACAGTCTGTCATACTTGTACGTTTTACTTCTACTCTTGGTTTCTGCAAATATAACTTTGCATTTTGCACTACTAAATTATGTACTGTTTAAATAGAGGCCAAACTTAACAAGTGAGACAAATTGTTCTGCATGATTCCTTTTCCTCATCATTTCCTCATCATCCCTCTGCTTACTGAATGGTCGTGTCATAATTTTTAACTAGATCACTAATGAAAATGTTGAATAGAATCGAGCCTTGAACCAGTACCTTTGAGACTGCCTGAAAAACAGTCTCAGTGAATGCAAAACTATTCGGTGACAACATTCTTGAAGGTATTTCAATAAGGTAGCATCTTATGCCAGATCTTAACTAGATTGTCCTTGGGTCCAACTTCTCGGCCTTCCATGTCTGTCAGTCTTTTAGCTTGATCACAGGGATGGTCCTGTCCCATTTCACAGACTGAATTTCCAGGATGAACCTGACTTTGCTTGCTTAATAAGTTGTATTGGGTTTTTCTGTGAGGGGTTTTTGGTTTTGTTTTTGGTAACAGGGGAAGGGCTATGGAGACAGCCCTTTAAGAAGCTACCTGAAAAGCTCCCCCCTTTTTCAATGTCAGACCCACCTCTGACCAGGGCCAAGCCAATCAGCGCCCCTGCAAATTCATGTATTTAAGGGGGGGTGCAGGGCATGCTCTCTCTCTCTCTGGCACCAGCCCTGATCTGTGCGGCCCCAGGTACAGGTGGTGGGGCCCCAGCCCTGCCTGACCCCAGCTTAAGCTTAAGCCCCGCT
>NW_010176477.1:25428-58071 GCF_000695765.1 Mesitornis unicolor | reverse complement strand
GGAGGTTCCACTTAAATTTGAGAAGAAACACAGAATCACAGAATCACAGAACGTGATTATTCTGTGATAATACAAAAAAAAAAGGTGAACAAGAAATACAATACCAACTGCTCTATAGTTTTGCATGTTTATCTTACCTTCAGACAAAGCAAGTAAAAGGGCAAAGTTCTGTCATTTTCCTGTAAACTCCTCTTTATTATAAGTGTCTTATATATTTCATTTTTTAAATTATCCCATCAAATTTTCAGGGCTTTTCAATTAGCTAACATATCCTGTAATAACACATAGTGTGGAAAGTAAAATAACAATTTTTATTGAAGATTTTTTTTCTCCCTTGGAAATAAAGAAGCAAGTGCACAAAGGCTAGATCAGGATTACTGGCAAAAACGAGGACGGGTTTCAGTGTAGCATAACCGACTTAGGTCTCTTGCCTCAAGAGTTCTGCTGACGCAGTTGATGCAGAAAGCTCCAACTTGAATAGATCCGTATGAATGAGAGTTCAGTCTAAAGATAAGTAGGACACAGTTGTCTAAATATTAATGTTTCAGAAGTTTTATTAAGTTAATGAAGAAGAATTAGTCCTTAAAATCACAAAACAAGTTTTAATAATGTAGAACTTTTAATAATTGGCACAGGTAAATACCGTACATGGATGATTGTCCTTGAAAAGAAAGGCAACTGATTTGACTTCATTAGGTAACTGAATAATAAACCTGCAGTATGTCATGATATGAAGTTTGACTATGTTAAAACCAAACGATAATGTTGCTTTAACATGTACAGCTTATACTTTATTGCCTAATACCAATACAGTCCAAATTTATGTCTTTGAACTAGTCTGGTACTGTTCTAATCCCACAGTATCTGTTAATTTTACTGTGCTTTAAATGCAGATGTAGCTATAATGAGCTAATAAAACACAGAACTCTGACCAATTGTGAGGATCACAGCTATAATATATAATTTGCTAATGCACATGTAAAGTAGATGCCTTGAAAATACAAGTGGTGCCAAAGAGGAATTTTTAGAAGCCATTCTTATACTCAGATATCTACCTTTCAACTTGGTTTTTTTCGTACCAAGATTTTGAACATGAAAGGACTTATAAATAAGCTCTGTTACCTCCAGTTCTGATTTCTAGTGATGAAGACAATGCAGTTCCCACTGGGGACAAGAAGACTCTGCTGTACTAACAAAATACTTTGTAGTAAGTTTTATCACAGCATTTAATAGGAATCAACTATGAACCCTGAAAAAGGAATTTAAAACTAAAGATAGTCATGATGGCCTAAGAACACAGAGAGGAGAATATCTCCAGGCAGAGATAATATCTTGTGTTAGACAGATTGGTATGACTGGGAAAATTAATAAACTTAAAGGCACATATATGTTTCAAATTGATTATTATTTTATGTGCTCAAATGCCTGCCTGAAATTTCCAACCATACCTACTTACAAACCCAGTCTTGCTTAAAAATTAGCCTCATTTTTACTAACCGGTTGCAGTACCTTAAGTCTTTATGGAATTAAGAACTGCAAGTTTTAGTTTGCTTGCCAGGATTTGGCCTAGTTGGTGATTAACAAACAAGGTGCAGATATTGCACTAGGTAGGAAATTTAGATTTGTTCCAGTACATCTATTCATTAAAATCAATAAATATGTAGTAGAAATTATAGATGAAACAGACCGATATATGAAGTAATTTTGTATAGACAGTCATCACTAAGTTATATTGTCATCAAAGAGTAAATTAGAAAAAAGTAAACAGAAGATAAGAGAAAAAATGAGATTATTTCTTTTCCCCAAATTGTGTGACTGACACCAAAAATGCATAGGACTTTATATTCCTAATTCCAATTTGTGCTTTTGAGCATGTCTGCTAAATACAGTTCTTTGCTTTTCAGGCATTCTCAAAATGACACTCAAGTAATAGATACCTATGTAAACTAGTTAACAAAGTCACATTTTCAAAAGAATTAATATGAACAAGAAATTGTGAAACATATAGCATTATATATAATTACATTAATTATGTTAATGCTATTAAAATATTTTTATCATCATCAGATTCTCTTTCAGAAAGTGGCATGACATTCTCTTCACCTCACTCCATGCACCAAAAAATGAGGTGTGTTGAAGGAGCCTAGTGTGACTAACTTAAAAACTTAAACCTTCAATATAGATAATAAGACTAAGTTTGGATAAATTACTTCTGGAGTGTCTTTTCTCTCAACTGGGTGTAGACACATCGTGGGATAAGTCTAGATATCTCATATTTGCAGTGCTGAAGGTAGACAAGAGGAGTCCCAAGCTGGGAGGCAAAGGGCTACATTTTGTCTTTCAATAGCTTAAACTATATATTGAGTGACTTTCATTGAAATATAAAGGTTTTTTCAGGATTTCTCATGGACAAATTGTTCCCATATATTAGAGAGAAGATAAATTCAGCCCAGGCAACAATGTTGGTGAGACCCTTCAAACAACACATCATTATTCTCCTTGGATGTTTTAAAGAGGAACTAAAACTCAAATAAATAAAGACAAATGTTGAAGGAAGATTTACAGCAGGAAAAAGACTTTATGATTATAGAACCTGTTTGCAGAGTGACAGTATAATTGTATTCTTTGGAAACCTAACAGAGTTTCTTATTTATTGCTGTATTTAGAATTTGATTCTAATGGGACAAAAAATTCTATATGCATAATGAATTGCATAGTAAGAAAACAAAAATAAGTTGAACAATGTTGCATATTATTAGTGTAATTTTTACTAGTTTTGTAAACTACAAAATAAAAAACATCATACATTTGTATAATTTGTTTCATTAATTCTGTATTTGTTTGATTATACTGATTTCACAAAGTAGTGTGAAAGTAGTGTTCACACAGTGTCGATTTCACACAGTAAGGTTCAGAGACACTATATTAAGACTGACTACACAGTTGGAATTCATGTCCCTTGCCCATGAGCACTTTGATAGTCTTTACCCATGGAACACATTTTATCTTTTCTTCCAGAGGTCCTTATTCAAGGACCTGAATGGATAGTAATTCCAATTAAAAAGCAGTAATCGATTTTTTGTGTTTTGTCTTTTTCATTGGTGTTTTTGGTTTTTATTGTTCAGTGTGTGTACCCCTTCTGAATGGTCAGAAAGTCTGGCTGAAGAAGATTACCAATACGGCTCAAATCTACCATAAGACACTCATTTTTTAGTTCACAAATTGTTTAGCTGACCGGTTTTCATTCCTTTCTTCTGTTGTACATCTGTTTTAAGGATAAAATAATTTTTTAGCATACATCCAGTTAAGAATAAAGAAACTAGATGACTGTCTTTCAACTTCATCTTAGGCCTCTTCATAAATCCTTTCAGTTTGTTTTACCTTTTGTTACTGAACAGAAATCTCTTAGCAAATTCCTTGTGAACGATGTAGCTCTTGAAAAAAAATACCACAACTATCTGGTAAAGTTCAGGAGAGAATAAAAACATTAATAATGCTACTTGGTGTTCCTATTGCAGAAACTATGCATGGGTTCAGAGAACAAACAGTGAGTGATAACATTTGATTTTAGGCCTAAAAAAAACAAAATAAGGATTTAAAATGTCCATTCTTTTATTTTTTTCTGTCGTAGTGGTCAGAATTCCCCGCAAAATTAGTGAAACTTACACTTAAACCTTTTTTGTGTCCACGTACAGAAATCCCTGGGAATGGTGATTACTGCTGTTAGTCCAAAAACACAATAGGACAAATATTCCAGTCCAAAGATACTGGTTTTGATTTTTGTGTGCAGATTTATTTTCTTATCTTTAATCATTATTTACATTCAATAACTCCCTACTTGTTGAAATTGGGAGACAAAGGCTGAATAAATTCCATACAATGACAAAGGATTAATTTCATGCTGTCTAAATAAAATTTATCAATACAGCCTTTCTCTGTAAGTGAACAATTTAAAATCTGTGCCTTTGGCACACAGTTGCCAGCACTGGGCAATACATGTCTTGATGCCTGCCTTTCTCTCAATAATTAATGATGGCTCACAACTTACCACACTGTTTGTATTTTATCTCCCACTTCCTCCTTCCAGCTTATTCCGGGCATGCTAGAAATGTTTAGGACTCCCAAAGGGCTTTATCATAAACAAGAAACAAATCTACAAGACTCTCAGTGCTGCAGAAGGTATAGCAGTTTCAGTGATAAGACCAGAAAACAATACGTAATAGCTACTTCATGGTCATACCTTCAGGCCTCTAAGTGTAAAGACAGAAATTATAACATAACTAGTTTCCCATACCTTTAGGATATTGTTCTTCCTCTAAAATAAAAAGATATGATTAGCTATTAAGAAAAAAGAGAGAAAATTATCATCTTGCAGACCTTTGCAAAAGAATCTGGCATGCACTGTTTCCTTTGTCCTCAGACATTAACGTGTTCAACACAAACCACAATTCTGACCTTTCCACCTCTTAACCAGACTCCCAGCAGCATGGCTACTGCCCCTCAGCTAAAGCAACACCAGACCAGCACAGCAGGACAACAGTGGAGCCTACCTCGATCTGACCATGGGCAGCACCAAATAACAAGCCCATGATATGAAGGTTTTGCCAAGTGCCAGTCAGATTATTGCAACACAGCTAAGTCATTTTGCTGGAGTCCTCTAAAAAGTACCAAGGAAAAAGTTATTAGCAGCCAGCAGGAACTGAAGAGATACTATGAAGGTCAAGATAAAGCATTTTTACAGGTCTGTCAGAACCAGCTTTCCAAAGCTATCAATCATGAACAAATGTCAGCAATTCAAGTGATGCATATAGGTGATGGCTGTGGCACTGACTGGTGCCACAGACTGAAGACTAATGTAGGAAGTGGCATGTGAAAATATTTAAGAGGCAAAGGTCACTTCCAATTTTGCACAACACACTTTATATCACATAGGAAATGTGATAAAAATGATCAGATGACAGTTATTTTTGCAGAGAATTTAAGCACAGCTACTAATACAAATGAATCTTCACTCACCCTCCACATTATTTCCTCTCTTTGCTGATATGAAATAATCAGAGAAGAGATTGATTTGAACCAAGTAGAGTATGCCTGATTTACTGGGAACTGTGAAGTGACAGACAGGTCCTAGTCCAGGGTGTGTTTATAAGAATTGATGGAAAGGTGTGTTTTTCCTTATTACAACCAATATTATTTTATTAATATTTTGACATGAGACCTCAGGTTTCTGGTAGACCTGACTCCACATTAGGCAATCAGATCATTTAAGACATTGCTACCAAAGTAGGTACTAATGTGCACTTTGAGACAGGAATCCCAAAGATGTTGCTGTGAAGGAGCTTAAAAAGCATTCATACTTTTTTTGGATGCGGATGCTAGACTGCCCAATTGTTCTGAAAATCTGTCCTTTAGCGGAGATCTGGCTGGAAAACACATTCATAGACTTAATGACTAAAGGAGAAGCGCAATGTTCCATATAATGTGCTGGGTTACAGCTTTTTCTACTCTTCTGGTTCAGTTTTCTGGTGCAAAAATACATCCTCACTACCTCCCTGATGCATCTTGTTCTTTCCAGTGTTTCCATTCACTTGTACAACTGATTATATGTCTACATTTACATTAGCCCCACAGAGACACAGCAGTAGCATCTCATTTGGGGTTGGACTAGATGATCTTTAAAGGTCCCTTCCAACTCAACACATTCTATGATTCTATGATCTGGTAAGAACTGATATCGAGGGTAAAACTACTGTTGTTGAGGAATTACCATCGATGCCATATACAAAACCTCAAAGGTGCTTCACATTGACTCTAGACTGGTCCTTTGGATTGAATCCTCTGACCACTGGTACGTGTTATGCATGCTCTTAGGTTAAGCCTTTTTTTCATGCTGAGGAATCCTAGGCCTCTAAGACTGCTCCGAAACAGATCACTCACAGCCTAAAGTGCTGTGAATGGAGACAACAGGGAGACTCACTTCAAAAACATGCTTCTTATCTGAACTGAAATGTGAGTGCACCCTTTGATGATGCATCTTCAGATTCCTTCAGATGGTGTCTTTCTGAGGACATGAGACAAGCAGTTCCCTTGTCTGTCTTTCTGTGTATATTACGAATATGACTAAACCTCACATGCAATATGTAGGACAGAGGGGAAAAACTCCTTATGACCTCCTCATTTTACATATCTGCTCAGAAAGACTCACTATTCAGCTGTTAAGGCAGTTAGTTGTAGAAATCTAAATAAATACTATCATATGAATAGTCTGTAATATTCTTTATTGGTATAAAGCAGAATATATTATTACTGGAGAGAAGTATAATACTTTCTGTTCATAATCCCTTTTCATAAAAAAAAAAAATTAAAATAACAGAGAGACTGTGTTAAGATCATAAACACATTAGCTGATACCCTGCAAGACAGACAGTATTTTACCTGGCACTCACAGAAATTAATGTGCCAAAGTAGTGTGCATCATGAGGCTGAGTGGGAGGCAGAACAGTATTGTCGTAAACCTAAGCCTGGGCTCTCACAATACAAGACCTATTTCTCTGATTCTTCACCATCTTCACACAAATAATCATTGTATGGAAACTCAGCCTTTCCAACTCATAGCCAAGAGCCCTAGAAATATCTGGCAACCTGTTGCTCCTTCATGAAACAAGGTGGTGTGGGCATTGGGAGAGCTCTTCAGGCACAGTAAGGAAATGAAGGCAACAAGAGGGATCACCCATCTCACCAGTTAGTGATATTTGCAAGGAAATAAGTTTTCAGTTTCAAGTTCACTTTTCTTCTTTATTCTGTGATTGAGGTGGAAATGGAAATGCCTCAGCTAGGTTAGTTTATGAGGAAATACTTTTATTGCAGCTGCATAATGCTTGCAATCTCTTTTTTTCCCAAGGAACCCCTTTCAGCCAAACAGAAAGAGGAAAAAATAGTGAGTGCTGGCACACTGAAAACAAGGGCAACGCTTATTTGAGTAGAGTATTTCTATACTTTAAACCAAGTTTTCCACTGACTTCAATGCAGGTGCAGAAAGCAATGTCTGCCTTGCCTCTAAGTATAGCACTTTCTGTTTTGGTATCTGAGGGACAATCCCTACAGACTATGTGACTATAACAGTATGAGAATTTAGTTCAAAATCCTCTGAAAATAACAATGTTAGAGCAGTCTGTCCAGAATAGTCACCCAAGTACCCCAAGTAGAAGATTTTAATTTTAAACAAGCAAAAAGGAATAAAGTATTGTGAACTTTTGTCCCCAGTTCATCATAACAGAAAATAAATAGAGGAAAAGAATGGGAAGTCTAGGCTTCATCTTTGAGGGGAAGAAATCAGCTTTGAAGATGGCACACAGACTGCTCTGCGAGATGCCATTACCTGAGTAAAATCCCTGAGTTTGAAAGCTTGCTGTTAATAACTTGTAAGAGTCTTCATGTACCCAATGAGCCACCCTTTAGAAAGAGGACTGAAACCAAATGTGGGTCTGTTATTTGTAGATGACCACAGAAAAGAAGTTTGAAAGCAAAGGTGGGTATGCTATGCCCTGTTTCACAGGCAAGTGCAATTAAAGAATGTAGCCAGGCTAAATTCACAGCACAAGATGACTAGGTATGGAGACATGTTTCTTTAATATAGTGGCAAGAAATGTTGAGATTTTGCATGGCCATTGCAAGGACTCTGTTTTCAACTCCAGCTCTGTTCAAGGTTATCCTGGAGCAGAGGCGAGAACCCAGGCCAGGATACCCTGTCTGCGATCTGCCCATACTTCATCTCTGTTAAAAGAGTTGCAGAGCACAGTCCACTGGCTGTAGGGAATGGGCTACAAACACAAAGCCAGAGGGGAACTGAAGAAAGGAGAAGCCTAAAATGCTTTAGGTAAATTAAGGTGAGATAGAGAGGACTTAGAGGTTTTTTGAGTGAATACAATGTGGTGAAATGATGCGATAAAGTAATTAAATTACAACCTACTGTAAGACACTGAAGTTAATGATGGGTAGAGTGATAGGATTTTAGGAGGAAGCTGTTTTAATTTATGGTAGAAATGGCAAATTTCGAACCTGACTTGATTTCTGAATATCTGTGAAGATCTCATGTGTTTACTGTGAGGAAAAAAAATGAAAAATAAATTAGCTATGACTGCCTTGCTGGAAAAGAAAATGCACTTTTTCCATTTTCATATTCAGTCACTAATACTGACATAATTAGGTAAATATAAAGACTATTTGTTACTTCCTTGCAGATTTTAGTGTATATTTATTTAAACTATTCAAGGAAGATAGTTTTTCAGGGGTTCATTTTCTTCACGGTTACACCCAGCATTGGAATATGCAACATAAAATCTGAGGAATCCTTAGAACATGGCTATAACTTTAACATCTAACTACTGAACAGTGGTTTTGCCTTTTATAACAAAAAAATTACTTTGGAAAGAAGTCCTGCAGTTTGTGAAGCCAGTAGTGGACTTGGCACTGTCTTTGCTTTTTATCAGAACTCAATTTAAAATCTGAAGCTGAATGAAAAATAGTGAAAAATGTATATGAGCTCCAGAGAGAAAATGTTATATTTTCTACATATTGATCAGTTTTATGACGCCTATTGCCTATTTCAATAGCATAAGTGTCACTAGTGTATTTATTAGTAGGAAAACAATTCAGTACAGCTGGCTAATAACCAGCCTCCTCTAGCGTCACTGAATATCAACCACCAGTAACTCAAAAGTATTCATAAGCATCTTAGTCTTTGTATGTACAGGGATGGGGCATACCATAGGTGATGTCCATGGTTATCTGCTTAAGTAGCTTTGGTTAGATCTCTTTACCATGCAGACTAAAGAACTGTTTCCATGGTGTGGAGGATCTACATACAGTTTGTTATGTGATGGTCGAGAGGTTAAAAGAGTTATCATTATTGCTGGTGCATCCTTTTCAATGAAGTCATCTGGGCTGCTCAGTACTAAATTGGGAAGAAAATAGACCTAGTTTGATCAAGGAAGTTTTAATATTTCCTGTCATAATAAGAGAAGAAAGGATGTCTGGAATCAGATTTCACCTTCTTCTTCTAAATGGAAATAACAAAATAGTTCACATTCACCACTGATGCATGTGCCAAGAGTTATTCATTAAGCACAAGTCAGATTGTTTCAGCCTAAAGTATTCAATCAAAAATATTGACGGATTACATTAAGAAACTCCTTAGGTCTTATTATTATGTGAGATATCAAAATCTTTTATGACTATACTAACTTAGCACATGAGTAATCAGTTTACAGCCAGTGCTGTTTCCCCATTATAGCACTCTGAGTAACTTATTAGTCTTTTCCCTGGACTATCCATTATCACCACTCTATCCCACTTTAATGAAGCTGAGAATTCCCTGAAAGAGCTCCTTTCAACTTCAAATAATCTTCAAAGAATATTTTCATCTGGACAGAGGAAGATCACACTGCTTTACAAATTGGCTCATTAAGCTGGTATCTGGACATGGTGGTGGGTGAGAGGGCTATGGAGGTGGATATAAATTTAACCAGTTTAGCTCTTGCTCTGCAGTCATGCACTTTCTCATCTCTAATTCAATCTGAGTCTGAATCTGCCCCCAATGTCACCTCTGGACAAGGGGTGACATTAGCTCACAGGCATCTGTTTCCCCCACGAGACTGCTTCATGTCTATGGCTGCACTGCTGACCCCACTGAGACAAAATTAAACCTTCTTGGAGGGTGTACAGCTGCGATGTTTTTGCAGTCTGGAAGCAGCTCATCAGGATTCAGGTTGTCATAGGTGATTGCTACACCTCCAAATCACTGCTGGTTGTACCAGACAGGCTGGATACAAATCACAAATCATGGTGAGTGGATCTGGCTCAAAACCCCTGACATCAGTCAACATTTCTTCAAAGAGATCAGCCAGTACTGGTGGGTTGCATTCTAAATGCCCAGTACTGTGAAGGATGTGGCCAGAAACCTGATTGCCTGCATTTAAATTGTGCTGCTGAAATAAGATGGACTATACACAGGCTTACATACATGTTTCATTAGATAACTTTCTGGAAAGTGTCACAATAAAATGTGTGGAAGTGTCCATACATGCTCATTAGAAGGAAATCTTCCATATGGAATTCCATATGTGTACATATCCATGTTGAGTTCATAAACTACAACATCTGCAGAATGCAAAAAATTATCATGTACCTCTTGCCATCACATCTTTCTTCCTCCCACCCCAGGCCAGACAAGAAGAAATTACTGTATTTAATATTTTAGAAAGCATGGAAATGGACTGTTCCTTTATTGAAACCCAGATCAGAGTTGCAAACACTACCAAGAAACTAGCACAGATCACTCTGTACTCTACATAGGCCAAAATGTTTTTGTGTTTCACCTTTTTACTGAAGCAGACACAAACCTCAAACCATTGAGTGACCCAAGTACATGCCCAGGAACTTGGCATTTGAAAATATTGGACATAATTTCCTCCAGTGTGACATTATGAATTTTTCTGGTAGCACAACATCAGCAGAATCCAGAAGTCAGCACAGACCTGGAACCTGCAAGCTGGCACTGCATCATATTGGTTTAGCTGCTGCTTCTGGGGACTTTCAGTATCCCAGCTGTCCCTGTAGGCTTCAATGGGAAGTAGCAACCACAAGAAATTTATGGCAAATTGAAAAGGTACCATAAGATAAATGTATTAGATTTGGGGTTTACTGTCTCAGGTGTTAAGCTGAGGTTACAAATATAATATATATGCCTTTTTATGTGTAGGTTTTTTACTGTGCTGTCAGAAACTTGCAGAAAATTCAAACATATTGAAGCAAATGAAAAATATTTCTGCCAATTCTCAATGCAACTGAATCTTTTCAGCTTCATTTAACATCTTCTACAAACCAAAAGCAATTTTCAGAGGAGATAAATTATTTTCACTGCGGGAATGCCAAAGTTTCTCAGAAAACAGGCAAATTTTCCTGGAGAGATGTATATAAAAAACTATACTGCTTATTCTACCACAAAAATTATCAACTTAAAAGCCTTTGCACTGATTAAAATGGCAAATACTTTGTATATTTATGAGAGAAACTTTTGAAAGATCTGTTTGTTGCAGCGCTGATAAAATAATATGACCATTTCTAGAAACATTTCCTGAGTGTCAAAGGTACATAAAAGTTAAAGTAGGCATATGGCAAAAGACGTAAGTCTTTTCACTTACGCACCATCAGTAAAGGAAGACTGAATAGTGTCATTTCCCAAATGGGCTCTCTATCTGAAGCTTTTCAGCAAGCAAGGGTAGATGCTTCACAGACAGTGAGATGGCTGCATGGTGTGTCCAGCACATCAGAACCAGCATGAAAGGACATGTACTTCGTACATCATTTTGACCTAGAATTAGTAAGGAGGGAGGACAGAAGTCTGTATTTCATTTGAAAATTGCAAGACTAAGTCCTGCTCTTTATTTACATGAGGTTACAGATCCACAGTCTAACTCATAAAAATACACATTTTAAAAAATTTAAAAACATAAATTCAAAACATATTGTCATTTTTGTTAAAAATTCTTCCTTTGGTCCCAGTAAACACACTAGTTAGCTAATTACTTTAAAAGCAATAGCTATTCTTGGTGTTTGTATGTGTATAAAAATGTAAAATATGCATTTAATTTTATGTCATTAGCTGCAGTACTAATTAGACTGTACTATACTACTCAGAAAAACCCCCAACAAACTCTTTTATGTTATTTTTCACTCTCAGAAGCAGAGAAATCTCTTCAGTAAAAAAGCTTAAACATCTTTGATACTTACATGTATGTTCTGGAACAGAGGAAGCATAACTGTTAAAAGTAGTGTTATTGACGTAACTTCCCACATTAAAGCAAAAGTAGATCATAACTTATTTTTTCTTTTTATTAGACAGTTCTGGGACCTCAGAATTCAAAGGAGAGTGATTAAAACAGTGAAGAGTGACACAGCATCTGTTTGATTATAAACACATATATTTATAATTTCCTTTTAAATGTGTTATGTACTACACTCATTCAATAAGTTGCTCTGTAAGGAAAAAGACACTTGCTTTTTCCTAATAAAATATGTCACAGAGAAAAGACTATGAATTCCAGAAAATAAGGCTAACAGTACTTTGATCTCTGGATCATTTCCTTAGTGCAGTTTTCTTAAAAAGACTGTGATTTCTCTTTTCCTCTGGCACAACCAGAGTTCCTTAGCTCACACCCAGATCAGATCAAATCCTTTCAAAATTAGCCAAGCAGAGCTCTTATTATTCTATGGAGGACAAATGTGATCCTAGTAGAACGTTACAGGAATTATTATTATTAATAATCATATTCTGCAATACACTCCAAGAGTCCCAGAAATTACTTAATCCTATTGTATGCTCTAATATGGACACATAGTCATCCCATCTTTTCTCCTCTCACACATTCTCAGCTAAAGCAGATCCTATATGGAAAAGGTACAAAGTTTTTTGTTTTGCTGAGGTCATTTACCACATGTGAAGTCCTGCACCTGGGACAACACAACCAATGAGCCCAGTACAGGCTTGTGTCTATGTGGCTGGGGAGCAACCTTGTTAAAAGGGACCTGGGAGGCTCATTCCAGTACTTAAATAATTCCAGTACTTAAAGGGCAGCTACAAATAGGACAGAGGTTCTCTCCATAAGGAGCCACATAGAGAAGACAATGGGCAACAGGCCTAAGTTGCACTGAGAGCAGCTTCATGTTGATGCAAGAAAGAATTGTTTTGCAGTGACATCAGTCTCTGAAACAATTTCCCCAGGGATGTGATAAAATTTCCATCACTGGAGGTTTTAAGATACAATTGGACAGTGTGCTAGACAATCTTACCTAGGCTCCCTTTCCCATTGGACGAGATGGTCTCAGGGTTCCTTTCAACCTGGGCTGTTCTATGACTTTAATACATTTCTTCTCTGAAGGTCAAGGAATGCACGATATGGCATTGAATCAGAGTCACAGGAAGATTTGATTTGGAAGGCACCAAAGTGGTGTCTGGACCAACCTCGTAGTGAAGGCAGGGCTAACACCAGGTTTCTCAAGACATTTTCCAGCTAAGGCTTGAAAATCTCAAAAAAAGCAAAATTCATTGGTTTACCATGTTGAACTTGATCAATCTATGGGATTTTTTTTTCCTTATGTCTAGTAGGGATTTCTCTTAATGCAGCTCATGACTACTGTCTCATTCCTCTAGTGTGCATCTCTGAGAAGATCCTGGCTTCATGTTCTTTGCAGCTCCTTTCTCAAAGACAGTAAGTGGATATTCCCTGAATCTATTTTCTCCATGATGAACAAACTCAGATCCCTCAGCTTCTCTTTATAAGACATATGCTCTGTGCCCTTAAACATCCTGGTGGATGTCGTTTGGTCCCTCTCTCATTTGTTGATACTTCTCTTGCACTAGGGAGGGAGATCAAAACCAGGGTCTAATGCTGAATAGAAAGCCTCAGTGCAGTGCCAGGCAAAAGGCAATAATCACTGCCTTCAAACTGCTGATTGTTCTGTATTAAAAACAGTGTGACCAGCAGGTCCAGGGAGGTGATTATCCCCCTGTACTCGGCACTGGTGAGGCCGCACCTCGAGTACTGTGTTCAGTTCTGGGCGCCTCACTATAAGAAAGATGTTGAGATTCTGGAACATGTTCAGAGAAGAGCCACAAGGATGGTGAGGGGTCTGGAGAACAAGCCTTATGAGGAGCGGCTGAGGGATCTAGGGTTGTTTAGCCTGGAGAAGAGAAGGCTGAGGGGAGACCTCATCACCACCTACAAATACCTAAAGGGAGGTTGTAGAGAGGTGGGTGCTGGTCTTTTCTCCCAGGTGATGGAGGACAGAACAAGGGGAAATGTCACCAAGCTGTGCCAAGGGAGGTTCAGGTTAGAGATAAGGAGGAAGTTCTTTACTGAGAGGGTTGTCAGAGGCTGGAACAGGCTGCCCAGGGAGGTGGTGGAGTCACCATCCCTGGATGTATTTAAAGAGCGGGTAGACGAGGTACTTAGGGATATGGTTTAGGGGGTAGACAGGAGCGGTTGGACGTGATGATCTCGGAGGTCTTATCCAAACGAGCGATTCTGTGATTCTGTGTGATTCTGTGATTCATTCCAACGCAGTACTTTTAGCTTTCCTTGCAGAAGCACACTGCTGGCTTGCATTCAGTAGTACCAATAAGTTTAACCTTACTGGCTTGCGTATCAGGGAAAGAATAGTTCAGCTGCAATCATAATTGTATTTGGGACCTGCTAGCAAGGCCTAAACAATCTGAATTAGGGCTAGCTTATCTATGTTTTCAAAAGTAGAAGTCACACAGCATACGTATACCTCAAGCCTCAGCTATCGCAGGAAGAAGCAGCAACACACTAGATTGAAGACATTACTTCATTGATAAAAATGCATGGAGAAAGACAACAGAAGTTAACTGGGTGGTGCACAGCCGCTTGGGAAATAGGCATGCTATGTGGTACACAACACTGAGAGTATTGAGAGCTGCTGATAGGGGACACTGTGCAAAGTCAGACAATTCCTGTTTCATGTTTTGACAAGCTCCTCTAATCCACCTCCTTGCCTCAAGGCAGACTCAGCCATTGGTGACTCCATCACTCCCAGCTAATGTTTGTCTCACTTGCAGTTACAAACCTCCCATCTGGCAGGTTCTCCAGGCAGCACTTGTCCTTGCTGCACTACCCTTACGGTTAGAAACAAATTCCTAATATCTAACCTGATATGAAGCCATCATTTCAGGCTTTCAGAAAAAGATATCAGTGAAGATAACAGATATCTATACAATGTGATTTAGGAGCATCTGACCCTGTGTTGGACCACCTTCCACAGACTGAACAAAATCTTTGCGGTCTTTCTGCCCCATGTGCCATTCTTTCTCTGGTTATTGTGCTGCTATCAGGAAAATTATTTGAAAGCTAAATCATCTGGTAGTTGTCATTCTGTATGAGGCTGAAGGGAGTACTAAAAGATGACAGTGAGGCAAATGCCATATTGATGCAACAAAGGTTAAAAACATGTTATAGCAGTGTTCTTCAGACGTGGTTTTATATCCCCCTAGATACTATACCAACTCAAGTGTGCATGATCTGCTTTTAAAAAGCAATAGTAGTTTGTTCTTGTATATCAATTTGTACGTAGAAAAGAAATAATTATAGCAAGCCAACATTATTTTTTAATCTAAAAACAACTCTACATTTAACTAGTGTATTAGTCATACAAACATCTTGGAAGAAGGACTGTAGTCATGTCCCTAGTCTAACATAGAAAATTTCATTTCAGGGAAAGTATTTTTGGAGCCCCACTGTCATCTCTGAACAAAGTTCACTGGATTGGATTTACCTCTGCATGAAGTTCTTCTACAGCATATGGAATGCAATTATTGCTGTTGTGCTTATGGGAAAGGTACGCTACTTCAAAGAGATTAGCAGAAGAACACTGTGTTGCTTAAGTTTTTCAAGGGTTTGAGAAGCAGAATTACTCTAGGCTTCTGACATGTATGGTCAATCTCACCTACCATGAATCCAACTGGAACCTTCTGGACATGATTGAACCCCTTTGTCTTCTGTGCTTATTTGGTTTGTGTTAGTTCAGACATATTCTAAAATTTGAAATACGGCACAGTAGAAATGAAGATGACAGTAATTCAAGGCTAAAATTGAGTAACACCTATGAACAGATTTTATAATTGTGAAAATTCATTAAAATTACCTACGTATATCAAGCAACATTTCAAACAAAATGCAAAAAAACATGTAAAGATGTACTATGAATATATTCATTATTTTTGCTTTGATTGGCATTTTTGCACATAGAACTTATTTTAAAAAATCAAAATATAAACTATGCCCATAAATTTAATATACTTGGTAAACAGTTAATGATGAGGGCATTTCTAATTGCTGATGATAGGGAAACATTAAAATGCTAATATCAGCTCTTGAGCAATTGAAATTCTATAAGCGTGCAGTGGTCACTGTCAGTGACTTAAAAAATAACGTATGAGTTGAATTCCTGTTGAGTTCTGAATCAAACTCAGACAATTTTTTTTTACCATTACATCAATCAGACATTGAAATAAGCTTCCAAGGGAACTGGTAAATTCCACTACATTGATCAGTTTTAAGAGTCAGCTTGACAGGGTGCTGACTCATCTCATTTAAACTGTACTTTTACCTTCAGAGGTTGGACTAGATGAGCCTTGTGGTCCCTTCCAACCTGGTATTTTATGATTCTATGTAATTCATAGACTCACTCATTTAGAAGGCTTTGAATGGATTGCTATATTCTTCTTATTCTTCATTCCCCTTTTAGAAACTTAAAATACTTATTTTCCCTCACAAAACCAATGTTACGTAGGCAATAACATCCATGTTTGGTTTCTTGAACTTGAAACCGATGATATAACAGACTGTGGAAACAGATACTTGTATTTTGTGAAAGTTAATTCACCAAGTATCTTCAAGTGAAGCTAGTGAACCTGAATGAGACGTGCAAATTCTCTGAGCACCTGAGATTTAGGGCTTTATCCAGACCTCAGTGCCACATTAGCAGAATACTAATATTTCTTTTGTCCTGACCCTTTGCTTCCACTGCTGAAATAACCAAAGCCCTGGGAATAGAAACTGGCTTTAGGGGTAAGCTTCTCGTCTTTATTTATGAATATTTAAAAGACTAGCATCCTTATGTAGAAAGCCACTGTAATATTAGATGGTAGTTCATCTGCTCTGTGGTACATAGTTTGGGATGAGGTTGTTGTGTGCTGGTTGGGCCACCTTCCCTTTGCTGACCTCAGCAGGGCACCTAAATGACTATACAAAGAAGTACCAAAAATCCCACTGAGCACCACTACCAGGACTGCCTAGATGTACAGCAGCCAAGTGAAGCCATTACCCTAGTCAGGAATATGAGGCAGGTCAGAAAGCCTTCAATTAAAACAAAATGCCACACCTTGTATGGTATGGTTTAACTAGTAACCGTTGCTTCAAATGTATTTCCAAACAATGCTGGAGTGCTGCAGTGAGCACGGAGATGGAGGCACCAGCACACTACTTTCTTGATCACAGCTCCCATTTCACAGTCTTAATTGCTACTTACGAGGCCCTTGGTAGCTCAGACCTCATTGAACGCCATAGAAAGCTAATGGTTGGTACCATTTAAATTAATTAAGGAATATTAAACATTCATAGCCAAGATTTTTAATACTATAGTCTTAAAATAGGGATTGTACTAACAGATTTTTTTAAACTGCTAATAATAAGTCAGTGCAAGAGGCAAGACCTTAGTAGTGACTCTCCTGCTCAGCTAACAGACTGCTCGTATTGCAGTCTGTCACAGCAGAATGCCAGTGCCAACCAGAGACTGCAAGATTGACTTGATTTATAGATTTCTTCTAGGTAACAAAAAGGCTACTGTACCTTCTGTGCTTCAGCATGCAGATAATGCATAAAGTAAGACAAGACTTCAAGCCTGTATAATTTTTGCGAGCCTGTGTTTCCTTCACTGTTTAGCAATTGCTTAACAAGAAGTTAATAACTCAGAGCTGGTATATGACATACTAATAATAAGTTGGCAAGTTACAAAGTAATTTTCTGTCATGTAAATGCAATGCCTAACACAAAACCAGATTTTTCTAAAACAAGTAACTTTGAGGACTACATGATGTAGTGTGTAACAAACTATTCTGAGGGCACGGGTTCAATTGGAAATTATAACAGTTTGCATTTAAATTATCTTTAATCAGATAATCTCGATACTCTTTACAAATAAGAAGTAAACTGTAAGTACTTTCTCAAAACAGTTAAATGATAATTAGATTCATTTAAACAATATATAAACTAAAGGCCTAGGAAGGTTAACTTAATTTCCTCTTTAGGCTCAAGGGCAAAAGTTGAGACAATAGAGGAAGGACTGATCAGATAGGAACTTGAAAGAAACATACTAAATACTTTGACATTTCAAAAAGCTTAGGGGAAAACTGGATCCAAAGTCCACATACTCTAGTAAGAACAGAAATTCGTAACAGCTCCTCAGGATACAGTTTCGCTTTTCTGCTTTTGCTGAAGCCTCATTTTACTTGAACACTATCCATGATCCTTTCTTTAGTTTTTCTTCATCAAAATCTGCAGCCTACTGTTGCTTTTTACCAGAGGAGTAAAATACCAGACACATACCTGTGGTTTACTGAAGAATTTTTGCAGGAGCACACAATCTGAATCAAGGCATTTTAGGTTATTTGAGCTTTGCTTAAAATGAAGAGTGTTTTGCAAAAAGCATGAACATTTCACTGGAAGGAGGCAGAAATACATGTAACCAATGGACAGAAGAAGCAGCAAACTAAATGGTTGGAGGAAGCAGAGACGACCAAGAATACTGGAAAAGGGAAGAACTGCAGAGAGCTGAAATAGGGAGAGTCAAATAAGAGTGAGAAACAAAGGAGACAAGCAAAGGGAATTGGAGAATGATGCTAAACCAGAAAAAAAAGGCTAAAAATAACCTTTCTTCCCCTAAATAAATAATGGTTTAGAAATACAGGGGCAGGGAAAAATAATAAAGACATAAAGCAAAACAGAACAAAGCAAAGAACAAATGGGAAAGAGAATGGAGGCAGAACAGCAAAAAAAGTATGAGATATGGATTGAATAGAGATAGGAGGGAGAACAAGCAATGAAAAGAAGCCCACATTTTGTGTTTAGATACTTAGTACAAGTTTAATCCTTTGTGGCAGTCATAATTATGCAAAATAGCAATCTGCATCCTAAATATCGAGTAAAAGCAGAAGTATTGGTTTACAGTCTTTCAGAGAACCCATACCGTGTGTCATAAATTATGACATTTTTCAGCATGATAGCTGTCATCATCAGTCTGTTCAGGAATTCACTGATTAAAATTTAGCTATAGCTTGTGTAATTTTTATAACACTTCTGTGGCATTGCTCTTGTTCAGACATCATGATTTTTAAATGAATGGCTGACACTTGATGATATCCTGAAATCAATAAGCTGAAACATCAGCCAGGAGGAATGGAGGAGTAGAAAAAGAATTGGTTTTCTCTGTAGTGGGTTGCAATCATTGCTATGTCCTCTCAAATAATGCTTTTATGCATCATGCCATGTCTCTTAGCAGAAGAATAAGGTGCAAATGAAACTGGTTCCTAAAAGTCTGAAATAGTAGGATTAAAACCAGCTGTAGTTGTTGGGTGAGAAGCTTGACTAAGAGCAAGCTAAAGATTCTCTTCTGCTGTCAGTATCTTTCCTCTAACATTTGTTGGTTTATTTGTTGTTACACTAAGGAATCATCACAGGAGTCTCTTTGGATATTACTTAAAAACACAATATATTAGACTAGTAACTCTAGGAGTAAAACAACATTTTACTGCCCTGAAGTGCTTAACCTCATGACACCTGCTGGGAATGAAATTGGCTGGGATATTTCCCTCAATAACAGAACTGAAAAGGTCTTGAAAGTAGCAGTGACTCTTCACAGCTAGCAGACACTATTCTAAGCAGGACAAATTTCCAAGCCCAACTCATACCCAGAAGCTGGATTAGAAACAAGCTGTATGGAATATAAGATTTATGTCTTAACTACAAAAATTGAGTGAAACCAAAGTAATAGCATAGGAAACTACCATCATTTTCTTAGAAAGGGAATATTGATTCTAATATTGTGTTGGTTGTTGTAATTATAAGATAAATTGGCTTGATCAAATAATTTTTGGTATGTGGATGAATCAACATCCAGATGTAGAACAAATTCTTTGTGCCAGAATGTAACCAATAGTCAGTAACGACATCAAAACATGTATATTTTCTGTAAAGTAGGATTTAGATAATCATCTTCTAAAATTCAGCTAATACTATATTCAACCAAGTTGCACAGACATTATCTCTCAAGAATAAAAAATACCATAGTAATCTATTTAGAAAGCACCCATTCCTTTTTAATTCTCTGCAGATGAATTTAAAAAATCTTGGTTTGTTGAGAAGTACGAGACATTTCCCAAATATTTAAGTAAAAGAGCTTCATTCATGATTGGTTAAGTTGGGCACATGAGTATTGCTAAAATGGTAACGTTATAGATTTTTTGTCTGCACTAAGCTTCCCAATTCTCTCTTCAAATATTTGAATAGTGCGATTAGCATCTTCATTTGGCAAGGGAAAATGTTAAAATTCAGATGAAACTCATCTAATTTTAAACATTATGGAAATTAATATGCAGCTTCCTATAGAATGGAGTTAATCAAGCTCTTATTATTGTGATATCTGCATATATTTAATTATGGCTAGTTACACTGCACATTTCATAGAAAAGTTCATAAGGGTATGCAGAGGATGGCCATTGTCATTAATTGAAGACCTTTTGTCTGAACACTGTAAAGTCCTTTTCTGTACAGGACTCTAAAACCAGGAATCAATTTACTAGTTCAGATAAAGATTCCTTTGAAAAAAACGTAAAAGTATTCAGCACTTTCAAGTAAAAATATTCTGTTTAGTGATAATTTATTTTGTAGCTAGTTTTATTTAGTCTCCTTTCAAACTGCTTTCTTATTGTTGCTACCTCATCATCAGGTTGTTTGTACCAAGTTTGGATACATTTTCTGTTGTGGTTCTGGTTTTATTTTTCCATGAGGTAGGCCTGACAGCTGTTGTTTTGTGGAAAGTTTACTCTTAAAATTACCATTAGCACTGTGCTGTGCCTCTGCTGCAGATTCAGTGAAATGGAAATGAAGAAAAGGTGCTACTCAAAACAAACAAAAAGCTGATATAATCGCTTGCTCAGCAGCTTCCACTGGAAAATGAGAAAGGTGTTTGTAATCCAGTGACACAGTTACAGTCTATATCCTGCAGGAAATTCAGAGCCTCAGAACAATTGTTCCAATCTTACTCTCAGGCAGGCAAAAAGCTAGGCTTCCCTTTGGTTCAACCAGAGGTCTGGGATAGGTATCTGACTTTTTACTAAGAGATTAACATGTTAAAGATGAAAATGTCATGTTGTGAAAGATTCGAGTTAACTCTGTCACACTTATAAATACAGAGAAACAGTGGTTTAAGAAGATTTTTCTCCTCACTGGTTTTCAGAATCTTATTTTTTAATTTGTTTGTATTTGGATAAAAAAAAGTAGAGGCCCAACAGCTCATATTTAAAGACAAAAGAAAAAGAAAAAAAAAGAAAACTGTATTGTCAGCCTGTGAAAGACTATAAGTGAATGTGCTTTACACATACTCCCTTAGAAGAAAAGCACACAGAAGCAGAAGGATTCAGGTCATAAAAACAATTCTGAACCTCTGCCTTGAGGCAGGGTTGCTGGCAAGGAACAGAAGCAGAGGCGTGTGTTTCCAGCTCTTAGAGTAACTCCCATGTCACTTTGATGACCCAGTAGAAGATTAAGTTAAACATGGACGGTCTCATGACTTCAGACGAGCTTACGCTGCTGTTTGAGGAAGATCTCTAGCGAATAAAGATGTCTGCTTCACTGAAGAATGCATGTATTTCTATGCCACATAAATCTGGATTTAAAGATGTCCAAAAGTACATAATGTAAAGCCTGCATCACCGTTGACATTAAAGTGAACAGCTGAACTGTTGAAAAAATAACAATCCCAAATTTAAAATTCAGCTGTCATATTGATGAATTGCATTAATTTATGTGCATACAGATCTCAAGAAACAGCAACAGAATCAGATGAGAACAAAACAGAACAGTGATCATATAGGACCTCAGAGTATATTGAGAACTATCCACCATAGACCTAGGGCTTATTTATTTAATAAATTGCTGCATTTTTCGTAATATTTCAACTCCTCTGTGTCAGGCAGAGGAATAATTTCTTAAGGCACAGTGAGGCAGTGAAACACTGTGAATAAAGGAAAATAGTATACCTGTGTATGTACTATGCACATTACACAGGACTCAGCAGCATTGAAGGTTTAGCAATATTTACAGACAGATTAAAATGGAAGCATGATAACATAATATATATATATTAATATGTCACAACTTATTTTTGCTTTGCTATCCAACAGTTGTTGGGTAGGCCATCTGCATTGAATAGACTGAATAATATATATTATATTCAATGCAGATACCAGTTTTGGTTGTTGGGAGAACAGAAATCCATTTCAAATACTGTAGTATTCCCTACATGACATTCTGAAGCTACTTCATTGACTATTTCAGGACAAGAATTTGTTTTTATTACATTCACTTAATCATAAATAAAAATCCATGCCCTTTCTGGAGAAAAATGTCCTATTTTTTAATTATAAGTTATTACTGAGGGATTTCTAAAGAAATATTATTGTAGCTGAGAACTTCCTTTTTTGACCTTCCCAAGGCACATGAATTCACTACACATTTTCCTGCAGAGTGGACAGAAAGTCCAACAGATTTCACTTGCAGAGTCTTCATTACTTTGGGTTTCTTTTTAAGCAAAGTGAGACAGTTGTGCTGAGGAGAAGAGTAAGCTTGATCAGCAGGTCTTACCAGACAGGTTGAGATCCATCAGTTCCCAGCCCCAGAGCTGTTGTTACCCAAATAAATTTTGGGACCACTGCCTGCAAACCCTGAACAGGTGTTGTCTTTGAGTAAGAAGAAATACCCAACTTCAACTTTAAATCTCTGCATTCTTCCAGGTTTTTTAACAGAAATGTCCACAGACATCCTCAGAAAAGGATGTCTTACAGATTTGAGGGCAGTCTGGGCTTTTTTTTTAATTTTGGTTTTGGGGTTTTTTTTACACAGTAAATCTCTACTATGTAAGAGAAACTTTAGCCAGCTTCAACACTTATAGCGATTTGGTCAAATTCTGTGAAAAATTCTCTCAAGTTAATTGTCTATAGAAAAGGAGGGAAGCATTAAATAAAAAATAACAGATACAGCTGCATACCTTAGTAGGTCTCTTGCATTCCCTGGTGTTTACTTTCACAGATGGGTTATTAGAATAGCAAAACATTCTCGATGTTGTTCACTACTTTGTGGTATATAAATAGCTGATAAGGTCTTAAGTTTATAAAGCCTTTAGTAGGACTATAAAATATTGCTAATTAAAGAACAGAAGAAAGTTTTGTGGGAGAAGCTGGATAAAAAAAAGTGAGAACACTCAGATATCACTGTGAAGCCCAGTTTCTTAGTTTATTTAGCTCATAGATAAAAAATAACATTAAATTACATAGCAGAATAAACTATGCCCAAAAAATCAACTTTTCAGGAAGGTACATTGACTCAATAACACAGATTTATTGAAATATGAGATTGTAAAATTGTATCAAGTGGGAAAGACCACTACTAGCACTACGCAAATATTGATATGGATGATTTATATCAGGCAACCATACTAGAATCATAATTGTGAAAAAGCAATTCAGAAATTACTAAGCTTCATTCTTTTCCACAGTCTCAGTCCAGCACATTTCTGAGACTTCTTGGTAACACAAACTGAAGTACAGGCTTAATTAGAAAAGTCCAGGAACAATTCTTGAAGTGTTGTCACTGTACTGACTGCCTAGAAAATAAAAAGGATTCTTCTGTTGACTAGCAAGCATGTTTTGTTTTGTTTTTTTTCCATAAGACATTGTATCAGTCTGTAATATAGAAAATATGGGGCAGAGATGCAGAGGTGCAAATTTTACCACTTGCTCACTTCAACTTGTGTTACAAATACTGGGATGAAACCACTGTGCTTCAGGGAAGACAATATCTCTCAGTACATCTCAGCCCACTTCATTAACTATTTCAACCATATTTTTGTCTTCAGAGAACACAAAATTGACTGCTTTTTAAATTCTTGTTTGTACATTGACAAAGTCTCATTGGTGGGTGACAGGCTCTGTCTTAACAAAAACAGATTTTGATGTGATGAAATCTTTTATAGCAATTTTGAAATATTGGTGAAATAACATGAGGCAGTTGTTGATATTTTATTTAAGTACTATAGGTTCTAATGCTTTCATTAACATCTCTTTGTGACCTATTATATTCAAAGATGTTCTCATACTCTATTTTCAATGAGGGTCCAATTTATCTTGAAGTAGGTGACAGCCTAGTTCCTAATCATGCCTGAACTGGCCATTTCAGAACAAGCATTTCAATTGTGATATTGGTGTGATACTAATATTGGTGATTTCATCATAGAATCATAGAATGGGTTGAGTTAGAAGGGGCCTTTAAAGGTCATCTAGTCCAACCCCCTTGCAGTAAGTAGGGATACCTTTAACTAGATCAGGTTGCTCAGAGCCACATCAAGCCTGGCCATAAATGTCTTCATCATGGCACTGGGCAACCTGTTCCAGTGTTTCACCACCCTCATAGTAAAGAATTTCTTCCTAACATCCAATCTAAAACTACCCTCTTTCAGTTTGAAACCATTACCTCTCATCCTATTGCTATACACCCTCATAAACAGTCCTTCCTCAGCTTTCCTCTAAGCCCCCTTCAGGAACTGGAAGGCTGCAATAAGGTCCCCCAGGAGCCTTCTCTTCTCCAGACTGAACAACCCCAACTCTCTCAGCCTGTCTTCATAGGAGAGGTGTTCCAGCCCTTTGATCATCTTTGTGGCCCTTCTCTGGACCATCTCCAAAAGTTCCATGTCCTTCTTATACTGGAGGCCCCAGGGTGAACACAGTACTCCAGATCTGGTCTCACGAGAGCAGAGTAGAGGAGCAGAAACACCTCTCTCAACCTGATGGCCACTCTTCTTTTGATGCAGCTCAGGATGTGATTGGTCTTCTGGGCTACGAACACACATTGTTGGTTCATGTCCAGCTTTTCATGCACCAGTACCCCCAGGTCCTTTTCCTCAGAGCTGGTCTCTATCACAACATTCCCCAGCTTGTATTGATAATGAGGATTGCCCCTACACAGGTGCAGGACCCTCCACTTGGCCTTGTTTAACCTCATGAAATTCACATGGGCCCGCTTCTTCAGTTTCTCCAGGTCCCTCTGGATGACATCTCGCCCCTCTGGCATGTTGACCACATCAGTCAGCTTGGTCCCATCTTCAGACTTGCTGAGGGTGTCCTTAATCCCACTGTCTTTATCACTGATTAAGATAATAAACAGTACTGGTCTCAGTACAGAACCTTGAGGGACACCACTTGTCACTCATCTTCATCTGACCATTGAGCCATTGACTATTGCCATCTAGATGCAACCATCCAACCAATTTCTTATCCACCAAACAGCCTACCCATTACTGCACTATTTTCAGTGGCGATCTGAAAGTATTTAGATTGTTTTTTTAGTTGCAGTATGGTAGCCCCTCCAAAATGTTAAATTATTTTCTCTTCAAGACAGAAGATATACAATAGTTGTAGAAGGATGGTTTAGAAAAGCAAATACCATCACACCAAAACTATGGCTAAAGTGGAGCCAACTTCTGTCCTCATCACCATAATTTTACTATGGGCATGGTCTTTTGGAAATGGCATTCTTTTACTATTGAGGATCCTCACCATGGGTGATATACATGAGCTGAATATAGAGCTCTCGTGGTGTTGTAGGGTAAGGGAAAGCAGGGCTCAGCAGTATCTCTGAGACACCTGGAGAGGATGGAAATTTCACCCTCGAGCACTTCTTCAAGCTAGAAAATACAGATTGTAATTGTAGGACATTATAAAAGGTGATAGACAAAGACCGTAGAAAACACTTGTCAGCTTCAAAGAGAAGGGAAGGGAATAATTACAGACCCATGAGACAAAGTGATGTTTGTCCAGTTCCTTTTCAGAGTGAAGCCTTAATCGAAAAAGGCTTTACTTTTCTGGTGTTTTTGAAGCTCAGTGCCTGCAAAGGCTTAAAAGCTTCAATAAGAAAAAGGAAACAGTGCCACCTAACTGTGGAAACTGTAATTCTTTTTAATCATTAAAGCTGTATGAACTGGTATTTTGTATTTTAGATCTTGGAGGGTGGTTCTAGGTGAAGAACTCCTATCTGTAATGAAATATGGCTGGTGCGTGCCTTTTTTAAAAGCACTACTGGGAGAAGTCCTGTTTTCAGTAAAAAAATCTTCTTGACCAAGCTGCATGTGTTAAAATATTGTTCTTTCATTTGAAGACAACTAATCTGAACAGGATTCATATTAAGTGAGGAGACAGTGTACAGTCAGACCATGTATGATGATGATTTGCTCTAAGGACGCTAACTACTCACTTTTAAACTGAATACCTGTATTAATATGAACACATATACACCTGCATATTTGCCTTTTCTGTAGTTCTTTCCATCAATATTGTTTTCAAAATAATCACTTCCATATTACAAAAAGCAGAGCCTGTTGTGACCAGTTACTATGGCAGACCCTCAACTGAGTTCAGAATGATAGGTTTATGAAACTTCCCACCACAAAATGACAGAATGTAGTTAGCTGTGTTGGGTGAATCTATACTTGGGTAAATAATGGCAGTATGAAAGCCCATCCAGACCTGAGTAATATGTGTGTAGACTCGCAGCCCAGTTTCTAAAACCATTCTGACTGCAGGTACCTGTGCAAAAAAAACACACAGAATTTATGAGCCTACTGCAATTATCAAAGTTCCTGAATGAAAAACAATGAAGAAAAAATACTTCAAAAAAATGAATCAGAACATGAATTGCAAAGTTTGGTGAACATCACAAATACTAAACTAGTATCATATAAGCCTGTTTATTTTCAATTAAAAGAATGTTTATGTTCACTTTTAAAAGTATCTACTATAAATTCAAATGTATAAACATATTTTAAATTAGTTGTTTTCTGGTTGCAACAAGCTAAATATGTGACATGGTGAGTCCTGGAGTTTACATGTGTGTATTGCCCTTCAAAGGAAGTAACATAAACAACATAAAGAAAAACTTATTCACTGTGAGGGTGACAGAGCACTAGAACAGGCTCCCCAGAGAGGTTGTGGAGTCTCCTTCTCTGGAGACATTCAAAACCTGCCTGGACGCTTTCCTGTGTGACCTAGTCTAGGTGATCCTGCTCTGGCAGTGGGGTTGGACTGGATGATCTTTTGAGGTCCCTTCCAACTCCTAATATTCTGTAACCATTCAGCTCTTTCTTGGCATCTCATTCTTGTACCTTCTCTGAACCTACTGCACTTACACTTCTTCATGTCATAAAATCTCTCACAAAGAGGTTGAAAATGTGCAGCAGTGTCGTGCAGCTGGAACTGAAGCTTGCTTTTTAAAAAAGACAAACAGCTAATAGTATGCTCTCAGGCATGGAACTTTTAGCTATTTGCTTTGATGTTTCCATTGTAAACAAAACTTAGTGTCATTTTGCATGATTTTGCCTAATAATGAGCTTTGCTGACTAACGGTGTTGTAGATGAGAATCTCTTTACTTCAAAGGCTAGGATCCATCTGACATTTTCAAATATCATTAAAGTATTCATAAAAGCAAAATGACGCATATTCCACTACAATGAAAAGAATTACACTTGAGTCTGATGCTAAGAATGAGATAAGGTATCATTCCCACATTTGGTATCTGATGTATGCTCTTCATCCAGTACAGAAATTTGGAATTACTTCCCTTTGAACTTTTTAGCTTGACAGGAAATCACCAGTAAACTTTTTCTGTTAGTGTTAATATTTCTATATTACCCTTTTTAAAATTTTCTCTCACTTTTTACCTCAGAAATATCCTAGGAATATAGCAAACACACAATTCTAGAGCTTAATCCTTCAAAGACTGCATGTGTCTGAACATCTAGGGCAAACTCTAATTCACTTCTGTGCTAACAATGCCATGAATAAAAACCTGCCTGTTTCAGGGCTGTGTACTTCAAGTATAAAATAGCCATGTGTAGGAAAAGATCGATTGGTGGCTCTGGGAACAGAAGATCTAATCCATACAGCTACCTGTGCAAGAGATTTTATTCTGTCTCAGAAAAATGAAACTGTTTGCTTGGGTATTTTTGAGATTTCATGCCACAACAGAAGTAAAAAAAGAGAGATATTCCATTTGTCTAATGCCAGTGATTGCTACACTCCTTAAAAAGGATTTTAAAATTATTGTCTCCGTTTAAGGGTCAGAGACAGAGGGAGAGCAGGATTTTCTCTCTATTGCCCCTACCCCTCCCAGGGGGAGGATTAAGAGAAGGGAATAGAGAGAGAATGAGAATAAGAATAAGAATAAGAATAAGAATAAGAATAAGAATAAGAATAAGAATGATAAAAATTGCTCCGCACAAGGTTGGAAGTTAAAACTGTTAACAAGTTTAATGAAAACAACAGGGGAAAGGAAAAGTGAATTAATAAAGGACAAAGGATATTTAACCATATACAAAACCCGATCCCAGTAGTCCCGAGTGGAAGAGTCCGAGCAGTGCCTCGTGGCCGCTGCGACCGCTGTGACTCGTCACCAGGGACCGCAGTGGTGCCGGGAGCAGATGGTGGTGGATGCTGCCGAGCACGAGGAGCTAGGCCCAGCCGTCCCGAGATGCCACAGGAAGCAGCCCAGGAAAGCCAGGAAAAGACCGCGAAAACCTCGGTTTTTTATAGACTGTGGCCGGAAAGGGGAGGGAACAGTACTGATCTCTGACCCTCCAGGGTCCTACGGACACCACCTGTCCTTCCTTTTCAGGCTGGTAACCCTTAAACCATAACAATTATATACTCTCATATGTGTACACACACACCCCCCTATACAAATACTAGAATATATTTTGGAATATTTCCTTACACTAGGGAAAATCCACAGGAAAAAAAAAAGGATGAGGTAGGCTCTAGCACTTGTCATGTTTATCTTGACTAACAGAACAGTGGATTGCTTTTTTCATGCAATGGGGTGCAGGTGGGCTGTTTCGTAATAGATGTTAACAGCCTGAAATTTTTAAAAAAAATCATATTTGATATAACATATTCCAATGCAATTATCATAGGATCATAGAATCATAGAATCATAGAATGTGTTGGGTAGGAAGGGACCTTTAAAGATCATCTAGTTCAATTCCCCTGCAGTAAGCAAGGACAATGTTACTAGATCGGGTTACTCAGAGCCCCATCAAGCCTGACCTTGAATTATCCTGATTTTCTTTTTGTTGTTTAAAAGAAAAAAACTTTCCTAAAAGTTGTTTTATTTTAAAAATATCATTTAGGCTCAGAATTCCCTATGTGCATGAGTTCAGTACATAGTAGCTGCTAGGCTAAGGCTTGGGTGTTGGGATTGCATGGTACAGTTGTTTACGCTATATATTTTCTGCTGATAGCTCTATAAAAGTTCCTGATGCATTACAAATGTTGCTGTTGGAAAGAGGAACAGTCTACTGGTGAGATCGCAAGAGATTCATAGAACTCGCTGTACTTTAATGGGAGTCAGTGGGATGCAGGTATACTGCAAATAATTATTATCACTCAGGCTGTGGACCAAATTGAAGACAAGATACAACAAGAAATGCTGACTAATGGAGGCACAAAGGAAGATGAAAAGTAGAACACAAAATTTCCCTAGAGGTAGCACAACAGATACAGGAAAATCTATGCCAGTGGATAGGGTTGGAGCCTGCTGTTTGCCCAGTGAAGCAATCTGAGAGGCAGCTGAACCTGACATTAGAGGAAGTCCCTTGTGTCAGTGGGTAATGAATCAGAGAGCAAGGCTGAGGTAGAAAAAGTAAAGTCAAAGGTCTTTATACTGTATCAGTTTTTGGCTGCCAGAATGGTCCTGGTGGGTGACAGGCAGGTGGAGGTGAGTTATAGCAGTCTGAAACTATTCTCACTCATCATCTAGAACTGGAGAGCTGTCAAGTTTGGAGTTTAGCTGCATTATCTCTCCTCACCCTCCAAGCACCTGCTATGACCTCAGCTTTGCTAGGCCAGAGTAGTGGCTGACATCAGGTCCACAGTGACACAGGCTGCTCTCAAGAGGAGCTGCAGGCTGATGCCGTGTTCCTGGTCAAACAAGCCACCACTGAGATCAAGAGGCTGAATTTGGAACACAGAACTGAGCAGGAGCTGTAAGGGTTGGTGGAGGGTGGCTCAGAGCTGTCCAAGCATTACACCAGGGCTTGTGGAGAGGTCACCTTATTAAAAAAAAGCATTCAGGAGAAGAGCTCATCTTCCCCTTGCTATAGTTATCATTGAAATCATGAGGAACACTAAGAATTATTCTCTTTCCTAACCTTCCCATCTACTTCTTCCTCATATTTATACATTACATTAACTAGAGCTTGTCTTCCTGCCTATTTCATTGTGGGTTCTCATACTTGTGTATTTCCAGGACATTTGAATGACAGACAAAGCAACATGCATTTTCCTAAGTATCCATCACATCACCTCATATGCATGTTATTTTAAAATGAGATGGTGCAGGTGTTTATCGCATCTTTTTATGTGAAGAATCTCTGAAGCCGTAATTTTTCTGTCAGAGCTGCTGGACATCTGTTTGTTTTGGGGTTGTTTTTGATGCAGTGACCAAAATTCTGTATAGCCTATCAATTTTGAAAATATGCCAATTATTTCTGTAATGACGCTGCCTTTACTGTTTTCTGTGCTTTTCTTCATGCAGCTCACTAATAGGTTAATAATACAACCTAACATTCCCCCCAGTACATCTCTGAAAATATAAAGATATGCTGTTAAAGACTTGTCAACAATTTTTGAAAAACACTCTTAGTCTAAACTAATCAGCAACCACCAAATTACACATATTCAGAGTTTCACTGGCCATTTGCTCAGGGTTTATTTATTAATTTGGTAGAACAAACTGACAAAAAGTGCTTCTCTCCTTGCCGGCCAATTATTCTTATATTATTATTATGTGTACAGGGGAAGTGAGGAATCTGAGGTTACAGCTTGACAACTAAGATATTTAAACCCTGAATAATTTGGTGTGCTCTCCTATGAGGCCATTTAGTTTTTGTCTTTTATTAGAAGTACTTGATGTTAATTGCAAAGAATAATGTGATTGAAAAACTAAGAAGGAAAGATTAAATACTATGCTGTTATATTCAACATGTAAATCTACAGACAAATAAAAGCTCTAAAATGTCCTTAACTATCAAAGTATATTTCTGATTAAAATGCAGTTTCTTCTAGATATGAAAACAACATACATTTGTAATAATCACTTGCATTAATACTGGCCTATTGACTGTTTAGACTCATGAATAAATGTGAGGTTCTTGGAACACACTTCTGAATATGCTATGTAATCCTTCAGTTTTTGTTGCAGAAGTATGTCTACAATCACATTTCACAACCCTTAAGCCTTTTTCTTAGTATCTTTTGAAAACCTTTCCCTCTGTATAAACAAGGGTGAAATCCTGATCCTTTTGAAGTAAATCAGAGTTTTGTCATGGACTTCAATCAATTCAGGATTCACTTCTTATGTGACTGCTGTTTAAAAAATGGAAAGTAACTTCCTCAGGGATATTCATTAAGTGAAAACAAGAAAATGTTAAAGCTAATAATATGCTTTCCTTATGTTTATTGTTATAGCTTTGGCTAGTTTTTAATATGGGTAGCATCCATCAGTTGCTCTTAATACCACATTTTTCTTTTTAGTTTAATTAAAAAAGGAATATGTAGTTACATATGCCCAAAATTATATAGCAGGGCTAATTTTGTTAAGGAATGCTGTATGTAGAACTGCTCTTGACTACGTGAATTAGTATTTCAGAACGTCATTCAAATTAAAATTAGCCCTGCTGTACAGCCTGTCAACCATCTCCTTCATATTTACCCTAAGGTCCCTTTTATGATCCTGGAACAATGATAAACACTATTCAAATGGCTACAGTTCTACATATACACTCAAATTTCAGTTTTATATCATCAGAGGGGACTTTGAATGCAGAACAGATTTTTGTGAAGCGGCCATCTTTCATGCAGTATTTAACATCCCATTTTGTTCAGTACATCTGTGTTAACAGAACCTTAAAGTATTAATATTGCTCTTGGAAGTCAGCTTAGCTGTTATTCATGACACTTTTCCTGTATGCTATATAAAAACAAAATTAGCACAGCTACAGCTTGTTAATATATCTGGCACCAAACATGGAAACATGGGATTACTGGGCTTTTTGGCAGCAAAGTGCCGGTAATGCTGTATGACTGGTTTGGTAGCCTTGTGATTATCACCCCATGGTACCTTCAAAGTTCAATCTGTTAGCCCATTTGTCTTCTTAGCAAGTCAGCAACTGGTGAAAATACTGCAGTCTTAATATTTTTCCAAAATGCAGTTCCCCACCAAGATCAGTTCATTGAGCTAAAAGCTCCTAACTATTCTTTCTTGGCCAAAAACAATTAGTACCACTTAAAGGTTTGAAAGGAAAGAGAGCAACAGAGAACCATGTGGCCCATGCTTTTTCCAGAGGCAGTTACTTAGTGGTGAAAGACTAAGAGTTAGCACTGGCCCATATTTTATAAAGGCAGTAGTATTGACATCAGTGTATGCTTCTTGCTGCAGAGCAGCATTCACAAAGTTTTATTTGAGGAGACAGACATCAGCCTGACTCTCAAAGACTTAATGTAAGCCCACTGCCAATGACTAGTGCGTTTTTCCAAGGATCACATGTTGAATCGACTTACACTTTTTCCATTTACTTTCACGTTTTCACATATGCCGACAAGAGTGACAGTACTTCAGCTAACTGCCTGTCTGTGCCACATATGCAGAGCCTGGTAGCACACACAGCACCTGTGTGTGCACCTGTGA
>NW_010176477.1:0-25397 GCF_000695765.1 Mesitornis unicolor | reverse complement strand
TTGGGAGGTCAGCGGAAGAGCCAGGCAAACACTTCCGTATCTGCTTGAAAATAATTCTGCTTTTCTCCAGGTTTATTCTCCCTTTTTCCTGCATTTAAAATAAAAAAAAAATCTTTAGAAATTTCACTGTGACACTAGCACCCCTTTATCTGTAAAACTGCTCCACTTAATTTAAAGCTGTGATTGTGAGTGCCAGCCTGTGTTCATTTTCTAGAGAAGTAAAAGATTTCTGCTTCCTTTGGAAATATTTTCTCTTTTTTTGTTCTGTAAAATGAAATACCGTGTTATACTGTCAGATGAATGAATTATGATTACTGTATTTATATCAAAGCTGTCGACAATCACTTCTCCAGAGATCAAGCTTCAGATATTATACCAGTCTTAGTAAGGAACAGCAAGTATCATCTTTTCTTCACAGGCCTGAGGGAACAGGAACAGGATTTCTCAAAATAATTAAGGTTTTTGCAGTTATATTGGGTATTTTAGACAGCTATATATAAATTTTAATCTCCCAGTAACACTACTGGGAAAGAAGTCTGGGAGGTCTCTGGTCCAGCCTACTGCTCCAGGCAGGGTCAGTGATCCTGACCGGATTGCTCAGGGCTTTGTCCAGTTGAGTCTTAAAAACTCCAAGAACAGAGACTGCACAGCCTCCCTGGGCAACCTGCATCCCTGTCTGCCTGTCCTCAGGCTGAAAACCTTCCTTAAATCCAGTCTGAACCCCTATTGTTTCTCTTTATGCCTGTTGTCTCTTATCCTCCCACCATGTGCCACTGTGACAAACTTCATTTTGTTTTCTAGGTAATGCCATATGTACCAGGGGCTGCTGTTAGGTGTCCCCAAAACCTTCTCATCTCCAAGCCAGACCAGCCCCAGTCCCTCAACCTCACCCTACAGGACAAGTGTTTACCTGTCCTGTTTTAAATGTTTAAATGTTTTTTAAATATTTAGAAGAACATTCTTTCATAGATGTCATTCATAATTTGTGTTTCTGCCAACTTCCATAACAATTAAAAAATTAGGAAGTTGTTAGAAAATTTTATTCAATTTTTTTTCTAGGGAAATTAATTAAAGATAGTGCACTCTGTGTGCAGTGCTATTTAAATATTTTTTATTAAATAAAACCTCTAAGAGTGGGAATACTCTAAAGTAAGACGTTATAATTCATATATATCCTGTTCAAGGAAGAATTAATGTCAAATGAAAAATGAGTGAACCATATCTTTCTGTAATAGTTCTTTCCTAGTTTGAAAATCCACTACCTATTTCAGCATATTAAAGCTTTATTTATTATGTTTATTGGTATTTTGCTCCAAAAAGAGTTGCTGAATGTGAAATATATTCTTAACTCTATATATCTCTGTTGTAGATATTACTCAAACAGATTATAGAGTTTTAATGATTTATGAAAAATAATCTATACAAAAGGATTGAGCTAAATCTATTTTATTGTTTAGTAACAATATTAGTAACAATACAATGTAATACCTGTGAAAACTAGCACCAGTAAGAGTTTTCATATATATTACATTGTTTTACATTTCTGACTTCAGTTGATCTTGATGCTACTGTGCCATGCCATGCCAAATCAGATGTAGTTTAGCAATTTGGTGCATTTTTGGTCCACAGTAATTTCACCAGAAAAATGTAAGTACAGAGGACCTTTTAATGTTATTTTCAAAATTGCACAGAAGAGCTATATTCACAACAGTATATTATTCAAGTGCACAATCAGTTAGTTAACTGATGCATGCCTTCATAATTCTCATTGCTTCTCCTGGCTATGTTTTTCATTCCTTGTCTGCTTTTTCTCATCATATGTCACTGTCACCAAAGAGGCTAAAATTTCTACGTTTTCAGAATTGTTACCATTATTTTCCAGTGTATTTCCTTTTCCTTCCCAGTTGCTTTTCATGTCCTGACTCTTAACGAACATCACTGAGGCTACATGTATGAAATCCTGCTTATCCACGTTCAAAAAAGCAAATAGGCAGTCAACCAAAGGTCATTGTAAAGTGTAACATAACATGTAGGAGGAAAAGAGGTGCTTTGATGGGAAAAAAATCCCACCAAACTCAGAATAAAAAAAATCCCAATGGATTTTCCCACAATATAAATAGGGTTCAAAAATAACATGGTAGAAGCTTCCAGCAGCAGGAACGATCTGGTGTTACATTAAAGTATCTAAAGGAAGAAGTAATTGCAGAACTGATTGGAACCCAAGTTTTCCCTTTCCCAAGTGACTGCCCTAAACGACAGGTAACAATCTTGCATTGACTATAGTCATGTTGTGGTCATGGTCTACTGAGTCAACTCTGATGATTAGAGCATTTATCTCAGTAAGTGAAGGTTCAGAACTTCTTACAGTAGAATTCTCTTGTCCGTATTTTCTTAATGTTCTGAATAATCCAAATTCAGCTCTTCTTATGCTTGTAGCTGCTGCTAATCTGGTTAGCTATTTAGCATTCAAAGTATAGCTGGAATGATAAAAAGGAAGTAATCTATTAAACTAGAAAGACTAAATAAAATTACGATGATTAAATATTTGCAGTCTACATAATGTTTATCTAGTGTAAATAGCATGAAGAGTCACAAATCTGATTTTATTGCAGGCTCTTCTGTAAAATATATTGTATCTACTTAGAAACATTTAACCAGCATAACATCTTCTCATGTATATATCTAGGCCAAGGGTGTTAGAATAAATTGCCTCAAATCAATCTTGGATTTGATGTCTATTTACAGAGAATGATCATTGTTAGTTACTAAATAACTGTGTAGGTTTTATATTAAATTGAAGTACTTGAAATTAACTGTCGAATGTAGAAAAGATGAAGAAGCTGAGAAATTTTCCATCATATACAATGTGACAGAAGCTTTCCTGTGTCAAAGACATCATATTGTTTGCTACTACTTTTACTGTGTTTATTAATAAAGTTCTAGCTATTATAATTACTACATTAAACAGGACACTTGCTAAACTGAACTCAACATCTATATATAATGATCTAGAGCTACAATAGGGATACAGTCTTCAATCCTTTGAACTAAAAACTAGGTCTTGTCTAGTGGAAGGTGTCCCTGCCCATGGCAGGGGAGTTGGACTAGATCTTTAAGGTCCCTTCCAATCTAAACCATTCTATGATTCTATGAATTCACTCTGTAACTGCGAATGAGTGTCTATGTCCTCTTGTTAAGCAATGAAGTAATCATCATCTCTTAGAAGCAAATGTAAATGAATTATATTTTTAAATTGTTACAAATAAATTGATTCTGCCTCTATAATGAAGGGAATCTTTAGCTGTCCAAATAGGGATGATGGCATAAAAGTCAGGAAGGGGCCTTGCCTCACTTTGCAGCAGTTGACTGTGCTTCAAGATGACTATGAAAACTAGAGAAGTTTCAAAATACACTGAAAGATACAGGAATTGGTAAACAACACTTCTAATACATGTGTAAGGACTTCAGTTCATTCAGATGCCCAAAAAGAAGACCACAAGAAACTTGACCACTGTATTTAGGAACAGGAAAAACTGTAAGATCTTCTTAAGTGTTTTATGAGCCAATGAGAAGGTTCAGCTGCTGCAACTAGAAGCAGTGGAAATGAATCTGGTTTAATATTAATCCAGTTTAACCATGGACAGTAGTGAATGGTCCATCATTGAGAATTCTTAGCATGAATCAGACGAGTTTCTAGAAAGGTCCTCAGTGTGTTCTTTATTTGGATAGGGAGGGTGTGGATGGGACACACATTCTCCAATCTGCACATGAAGAAATGTGTCAGTTGAGAGCTTAGACAAATAATAATCATGGTCTATCTGGGCTTGGAATGTTGGGTTCTGAGTCCCCATGTTCATCAATCTCCTCTGAAGCTCCTAACATGCTCCTGACACAGGTAGGTCACTGTTAAAAAAACCACCATAACTAAACCTCGAGTTCCAGAATTTCATTCAGTGTCTTGACAAAGCTAAAGAGCATGTTTTTCCCACAGCATTACTTCTGTTTTGCTTCTGGTCTGCTTATTAGCCTTCCCTTGAAGCATTAGTAGCTGACCACCTCTGAAGACTTGCTATTGAACTGGGTGGCAAGTGGTCTGAGAGAGTACAAAGACTTCATACAACAATATTTGACATTTCCCGCACTACTTTCTGTCTGCTTTGATCTTATTATTTTAATTGAACTTTTAATGTGTGAATATCCAAATAAACACTGTTAGCAGACAATACCCATTTTTGTTGTGGTAGTTCAAAACATCTTGCTCAATACTTCCTGTGTTTTGGTTGCTATTTCTTCTTCCTGCTGCTTTCTATTCTGTCCAATGCAGAAAAGCTTTCAGACTACTCTTAAAAAACCTATTCATATCAGGTAACATTTTCCTGTTTCCTTCATTTCTTTCCTTGATTTGCTGCAGTGATCTCATCAGTTAGTGCGTTGACTCTGGGCTCAAACTTATATTATTTCCCTGTGAGTGTTGTACCATTTGAAATCTACTGGGTTGGCCAAAAAGTAATTGTGTTCTTTTTTAATAGATGGCCATACATGTTTTGAAATGTAACCAACTTCATTTTAAAGAAAAAGAAAGTGCACTATTTTGTTAATTTTTTATTTTATGTAAATTTCAAAATATAAAATAAAAATGAATATTTTTGTCCTATTTTGCTCTATTATTCAGGAAAAAAACACTGTTCAAGGTCATAAAATATTATATCAGATGTATGGTGAAGATGCCTTAAAACTACAGCAGTGTCAGAACTAGTTTTCTAAATTTCACTCAGAAGATTTTGATGTTAAAAATACACCACGCTTAGGAGGGAAAATTGAAGTTGATAACGAGAAAATAAAAATATTTATCAAATCCCATTGGCATTTAATGACATGAGAGATTGCTGATAATCTTAACATATCAAAATTGAGCACTGAAGACCATTTAAAATTACTTGGATATGTTAAGAAGCTCAATATTTGGGTATCATATGAGCTCAAAGAAATTCACCTTGTTAAGCCAATTGACATCTGCAATTCTCTCTTGAAACATGAAGAAAGTGAGCCATTTTTTAAATATATTATAACCGATGATGAAAACTGGATTGCCTACAACAATTGTGAACAAAAAAGATCATGTGATGAACCAGCTCAAAACCCTTCAAAAGCAGATCTTCACCAAAGGAAGGTGATGCTGTCAGTCTGGTGGGATTTCAAAGGTAATTCACACTGCTTGCAACCATTAATTCAGATGTGTACTGTCATTAATGAGATAAGTTCAATGGTGCCATCAAACAGAAGCGTCCAGAATTGGTGAATTGCAAAGCTGTTTTGTTTCTCCACGATAACACTGAACCACATACAAGTTTGGTCACTCTACAAAAATTGTTGCAGTGTGGATGGGATGTGTTACCACATCCACCATATTCACCAGATATGGCACCATTAGACTACCATTTGTTGCGTTCTTTTCAAAATGCCATGAATGGTCAAACCTTCACTGCTGATGAAAATATAAAATTGTTCTTGGAACTGTTTTTTTCTGGAAAATATAAGAATTTTTTTGTGCCCAAAAACAAGAAGTTGCCTGAAAGATGGCAAAAGGTAATTGAACAAAATGGACACTATATTGTTTAATACAGTTTTTGTTTCCCAAGAAAAGCTTACCTTTCTTTTACCCAGACAGAAGAACACAATTACTTTTTGGCTAACCCAGTATTTTTAAGAGTAATTCTGGAATATAACTACAGTTTTAGCGGTTGCAGCATATGAGCTAGCGTGCTGTTGTAATTTTATGTATCTTCAATGAAAAATATGCTATATATATTGCCACTTTGAAAATGTGTATAGGAAATGCAAGTTTATGCATTTTTCTGACAGCTGTGAGTCTGCCTTTTGTCATGAGTAGGATTCAGTGATGTGGATAAATTTCCAGATGTGTTTGTTAATGGCATTTTCTGAGAATATTTGCTCTCCTTTATAATCTAGACAAGCCTTCATATTCCTTCTTCATATCATTTAAGATACAAATCAGTGTATCCTTTTAATGTAGCTGGAATTTCTTTCCTGATTTCATTATTAAATAATATTTAAATTTGCCTAGCTCGAAGAAAAAAACAAACAAACAAAAACAAACAATAAAAACAAACCCCTTACTGCTTGTGTAATGCAGTAGTTTCAGAAACCGAAATCAGATCTTGCTTGGTTGCAGGTCCAAAAGTATATTTATAGCCTACATGACAAATTGTTGCAGCTTTCTTCATAGAGGAAGAAACTAGGGGTAAAGCTGGTATTAAATGGTTCCTTAAGTCCCTGAACACAGAGGGAATCTGGAAATCTAGCAAGAGAGAAGGACATTGGGAGAGCTCTGACACAGTCTTGCAATCTCCATTTTAAAGCTCACTTCATATGCATAAACCCAGAGTTACTGAGCTGCAGGTTTTGCTTTGTGACAATATTTCTGATGATTAATCCTAGCAATGGATGGCCGTGCCTGGCTTATAGTATTTTTACTATAACTCTGTGGTTTTGCAGAAAGAAGAGGGAGCTTCTGATTTGAGGGGAGGAGAGTTGTTGTAGGAATGCAATTCATGAAATGCAATTTCACTTCTGTAAGATATCCATGCATACTAAACAAGTCCTGTCCTCAATAAGTGACTATTCTGACCCCGTGGCTCTTAATTCCCTTTGAATACCACTGAGGGGATATGGCTGTTATTCCTTGCCAAAGGGTGCAGAATTTCTTTTCAAGAAAACGGAGAGCTGGATGATGAGAAGCTTTTGAAAATGTCTTTCCTGAAGTCAGAAAGAAATACAAATATATTTTTATTTCATATGAAGCATAAGTCAAATCTTCTTCATCTAAGAAACTTGAGCAAACACAAGAATATAGAAGAATATTTATTTGACAAATTGTAAAAATAACTGAGACTTTGTTACAGATGAAAACTAAAGGAAGAAGAAAAGAAAGAAGGAATCTAAAAAGATAAATAAACAAAGGAAGAAAGGAAGAATGGAAGAAAGAAGTCCTATTTACATTATCGGTGTCCTCTATACATATACATATTCATGCACAGCTATTATTCTGAGAAGCAGGTAATGTAGTCTCTTTATGCAGTCTAATCATATCTAATGTGATATCTGCTGTCCTTATGCCAAAAGAAAAATCATTTATCAGGCAGTAAAAACGATTTGACTACCTCACCTAGTGTCAGAAACATATCACATCGGTTCAGTTCTTCTGTCCTAGAGCCACCTGACAGTCATTAGTCATCTTTTGAATCATGGAGTCATGTGGGTGCTAGGTGTAACAATGTGAGTGGCTTTTAAAGGAAACAATGCAAATGCATGTTAAAGGAAAGAGGATTCTACTGCTGAGGGAGCCATTCCTCTAAAGGTGTGGTGTTTTGTAAACTCGTATTTAGTGTTATCTTTTCTCAGTGCATTTTCACACATTGCACTTGATAAGTTGTCTCCCACATGAAAATTAATACTTGGGAGAGAAGAATGGAACACCACTGCACAGGTATAATGCTTGTCTTTTGCCTGCAAAACACTGTTCAATTAAGCTGCCACATGAGTGTGTAGTTCAGAAATATTCTGTCTTGGTAATGCCTGGTCACCAGTTGCTTAAATTTACACGATAATTTGGAGGAAAACGGTCATTTTTTACAAAACACACACTGATAAAAGGCAGTGACTGAAATCAGAAGGGCAACAGTTTGTTCAGGTGATTGACTGAGTTCTGTTCCATCATCAAAAGTGGATTCTTGAGTAGAAGGATGGCAGCCCTAAGTCATTGCAATTGATACCAACTGATGCAACAAGAATACATTTGACCAGAATTTTCTTTGGTTCAGATTCTCAATGGTGTTTAATCACCCAAATATGCAAAAATTTGGCATTTTTCTTAGGACTTTCCATAAACCGTCAAATATTCAGTAGAAGGAAATTAGAAGACAAACAAGAAAATGCCTCTGGGTACTCTGTGTGTAAGTAGGACACATCTGCAGCCCTTTAATATCCTTATGATGTAACTCTCTGAGGAATTGCCATGGGCTCTCCACAGTGCAGGAGTGCTCAGAAGCTCTCTAGAAATAGAACTCTAATACCTTGTTCATTCACAGGAGGAAAAGAGCGAGTGTCCTTTCATTATCCTTTTATTTGGCATTCATTTTCTTTCATCAGTAAAAAATTCATCATAATAGTGACTAGTAGTTCTTGCTTCTTAGTAAAGCATGAAGGATATTTCATTGGATTTTATAATTAAAAGTATCTTCAAATGTATTTGAAAGGAGGGAGTGCTATTTAACCAATTAGATCATAATAACAATCACCAACTGCAGGGGTGGTTCTCACAGCACCCCTCTCTCCTCTGCTGAAATTGTGAACAACGTCAGTGCAAAGCTTTGGGAAGAAAGAGAGAGGCTAACTTTTTTTCAAAGCCTGAAAACTTTCAGCTTTCTGTTGTCACATAAGACCTTGGCAAGGACAAGATTTTTATTCTTTTTTTTCCACTTTTGAGCTGCCTAACTCTTATGAAACCCACATCTATAAAAATGAAGCCTCACAAAGCCCTGGTCAATGGGTGGCAAATAATGCCAGAGCTGCCTCCCAGACCTGACCAAGCTTGGTTCAACTCCAGTGGCTTAGTGGGAGAACAAATGTGACAGTGACAAGACTGGCGACTTCTGGTAACAAGATAAAAATTTCCACAAGTGAGTGGTTTGTATTCTCTTGACCATTAGGCCTCATCTGTGATATTTCATACTCGTGGCAGGAAAAGTCAGGACTCACTTTATCTGCCCAACATTGCGTACTGGAAGTCACTGCGAGGCAAAGGGGACAGCAGGAGATGGCCAAGCCCATTCTAGCTGGTTTTCCCTAAGCTTTTCACCAGGTGACCTCCTGGGATTAAACTGAACATCTGGCAAGTTCAACACTGAGTCGGATCTAAGCTTCAAGCATAATGCCTATGTGGCTTTAAAGAGGTGGGGAAAAGTGGGTTTCATTTCTTAGGCTCTCAAGATTTTAAAAGCAGGAGCAGTTATTGTAAGTTATTAAAATAAATGCTGAAAGGAGTATACAGGAAAGGTTGAGTACCAAGAACTACAGTCCATTCTGGCTGCCACCAACTACTGGTTTGTATCATGTTCTTACAAATGCATCTCCAGGGACTCACTCCCAAAGCTCTAAACCTCTTCTGAAGCAATTCCCAAGCATCCAGTTCAGCCAGGAAATCTGTGACTTTATGACCAGGAAAAGTAAAGTGTTTGATAATAGTACTAGCTTATAGGCTTTTGAAGACTCAACTGATGCAATGGAGAAGACATGCAGAGAAGATCTTACAGCCCAGTGGTGTGTCAGCATTTCTGATCATTTCTGAGGGTTTGTATCCTGTTCATATGGTTCAGGTAGCAAATTCCCATTGAAAAATAGGCTTTGCTGAAAGATAACAGTAATTCTAGTTAGCAATGCATTGCCTCTGATGGAAATAAATTAAAGCCATGTGTCACTGACAGTGTTTTCCTTCATTTATTGTTGATTTTCTCCTGTCTGCAAGAACAGAGCACAGTAGTTCTTAATTCTTTCAAGTACTGTCAGAAACAGAATAAACTACAACAATGTGGAAAGAAAACAAGGATTGCACATTGATTCCAGTCTCCTATATAAAGCATATTGATCTATATGTATAAAAATATATAAATGCATCAGTTGCAGATATTCAATGTACATGTATAGATTTTTTTATGTACTAGATAGGTAAAGATATTTTGCTTTTACAAAATTTCTTAGATACCAGATTGTGATGGTTTAGGGCTGGGATGACCACTAAACCCTGGACAGATGCTGTCTAATAACACCTCTCCCTTCCCCAGAAGGGAAAAGAAAAGAGAATAAAGGAGAGAGACTTTATGGGCTGGAAAAGAAAACTAACAGATTTAATTAAACAATAATACTAATATTACAGGATAATAATGTAAATAGGGAAAATAATGGAATATATACAAATATGTATAAATATATATATAAACCCAATATAAAACCCTCCCCCCACCTCTGCTCTGCGGAGCAGGCCACTGGAAAAGTCTCAGTCTGGACCCAGCAGCAGGTGGGAGCAGGATGCAGGAATTTGATTCAAGAGCACATGGATCAGGATCGGAAGCAGATGAACTAACAGGGTTCTACTCGGACTTCAGCTATTGCAGGAGCAGAAGAGAGCAGAGGGCAGAGAAGGGGACTGAGAAAGGGGCCGAGATCCTCGTGATCTCTCAGCTTTATACTATGATGTATATGGGATAGAATACCTAGTTGGTCAGTTTTGGATCATCTGTCCTATTCGCTATCTGCTCCTCCCCGCTGGTGCAGATGCAGCACCCATGGTGAGACAGTGGCCTTGTGACGTTTACATAACATGTTTACAAAAAAATGTTAGAGCTTTGCAGGCATAAGGACCTGTAGCTCTAGTGTTGTTGACTTTTTAAAATGAAGTCCCAGAGGGTTTTCTCACAAGGAGGGAAAAGTTTGCAACAGCAATCAAGTTTTCAAAACCCAGTCTCCTGTACCAGCACTGTTTATAAGATAAGCCTCGATTTGCATCTCTGTAAAAGGACACATTTGAAGAGCCTTATGGAACCCATAAAGGAAAAAGAGAGTAGGGGTAAACACTAAAAGAGGACAATGTAACAAAAAGCAATATAATAAAGATAAAGCACTGCAGTTTTTCCAGAGCTGCTTTAAGCTCCTGCCCACAGAGTCTTTGCTTTTGTTGCCTTTAGTTGTGTCTTAGGCACACAGTCTTCACTGAACTTTGATACTCAGCACACTGCTATTTCACATTTCAGTACAACCCTCTATTCCTCTGTCCCTGTTGCCAGGTGAGCTGTATACCTGCACTGATACTAGGTGCAAAAATAGAGCAACAGCTTATATGAGAGCTGCATTTAATGCATAGCACTGAACAGAATACCAAGCATTTATGAATGCATCTACTTTACTATAAATTCTTGAGTGAGGAATATATCAAGGAAATGGTCAGTTGATACGCAGAATGCACTTTCAGCACTCCTGACTTATGAGTATAAAGCACAATGTTCACTACTATGTATGTCTTCTAATTTACACGTACTACCACAGTCAACATGTAGGGGTAATGAGATAAGACTGCATTTGTTTCTGACACTTTACTTTTGTCAGTACTCTGCAAGCAGACAATAGACCACCCAAGCAGTTCATTTCTCATATATACAATTGCAGGGGCCTCAGAACTTCTTTGCTGTCCTGTGAAGCTTTGAAATTAATCCTTCTTGTTAGCTCCTGCTCTTGTCAACTCTTGTTGATGGAGAAGAATTTATTGCTGAGAGGCCAGGTGTGATGACAAAATGAAAAGCTAAAAAAATGCAGTTCATTTTAAGGCTTATCATCAGAGGAAATGCCTTTTGTTAGGCAAACTAGTACAGGATTGTTAGTGCTGGTAAGGATGGTGGTCCTATCTCCTTAGGCCATAGTGAAGCAAAGATGTTCTTTTAAAACTGGGAGTGTTGGATAAGTTGTGATGCAATGCTGCCTGTGACAGAAAAGTGGTTTAGTCTGTGATGGATGTAGCTATTTGAACTAATGGAAATTTAAAATTTTTTTTTAAATCTTTTTAAATTTGTGCATATCTTGATCATTGTATTTCAGTGCCTTAGTTACTCAGCTTGGAGGAATATTTAGACATTTTTCACAAGGGTATGAAAAGCATCAAGAATCTTTTGTGCTTATTAGGTGAAACTTTGATGAAACTGGCAAAACTGGCTGTGAACTGTATGACCATAAAACCAAAGAAAAAAGGAAAACCCAACCCTACCACCACTAGATGGCATTGATTCAGCATCCAAACTTAGAAACAGCCTTCAGCTTTACCACAATTAAAATTCATTTCAGTGACAACTTAATATTAAAAACACTCATAATAATTGTTCTTCATTTTCTTTTAATTGTACATTATCCATCCTACAATGCTATCTTCTTTCCATCTATATTATAGTGTATCATTGGTATGCATTGTCAAACAGTGTCATTTTTAAAGATGGATACTGGAAAAAAATTTCATTCTCATGCTATTCAATTACTGCTGCCTCCTTGCAGAGTCTGGGAAACCTCTGAGATCATCAGGGTCTATACCAAAATCCAGCACAACATGCAGTGAACTTTGTCAGTAACACAGGAGGTTGGAGATGTGTGGTTTCAACATCAATAGTTCCAAGAGCTGCTGCTCTGGCTGTCTTAGAGAGCCTCAAATTTTCGCAACCAGCAACTGCCTCAGTCACTGTAGAATCACTTTTCATGTGCTGAAGGAGACTTCTTTCTCTCTAGACAAGAACAGGGGACTTAATCCTAGTCTTTTCTGTCTTTAGCACTGATGTGCTGGGAGTATGCACCAGCTCCTACTGCTGCCTCCTGTATAAGCACTGATATGAGGCAAGAAATTCTGTTCTTGCTCATCCTGTGTCTGCTCTTTAAGGAGTGAAATCACAGTGCCTGCTGCCTGCAATGTTCCTGGCTTCATGTTTGGTACTTTGCCAACCAAACACACCTTGGGAGGGTGGGTAATGGAAAGGGGAATGGTGACCTTTTATTTCTGGGGTTAACAGCTACGCTGGGAAGATGCCCTTGTGAAAACAGACCTTCCTACAAGGTTATGGTGCCTGCATGACTGACTGGACACAAATATTCCTTCCATCCTCTGAATTTCAGACCCCTGTTGCATACTATACAACTTCCTTGAGGTTTTGTTTTCCTGCCTGGGACTGGAACAGCAAGGACCAGACAGGCAGAGTATGAGGATGGCACTCACGTTTAGGATGCTATTTGGGCTTTCACTGCTGAAGGCATGAGTATGCCAAGCATCCACACACATGTGTATGTGGCACAACCCGATCTACCACCCATGATTACTGTGACTCTGCCCTCGTAAGCCTCTATGCCTTCTTTCGTCCTTTCCTGTGAGCTGGGATGTGCTGTATCAGCAGCCCTGGTGACACCAGAAAGAACTAGCTCTGAATGATCAGCCAGGGAAAATGTTGCTGATGAGCAGCAATGCTGCATACCACAGGAGAAAGAAGGGGAGCTGTGGGGAGGGCAGAGGAATTTGCTTGTTTTCTGCTCCACACAGAGCTGGCAGAGGAGGGGGAAAGGAAATGTGAGGTCTGCTGCAGCCTGGGGGAATAAGACTGGTTAAGGGATTGGACGCAGAGCCTGCAGGTTCCTCCTGCTAAGGAAATCTTGTCTTCTTCCTCCCACCATGAGTTCAAGAGCTTCTGGACTGTTTTGCTCCCCCAAAATCCCCCTTTTCAGCTATTAGAAGAAATGATTCATCTGTTCTGTGACCAGGCTCTGCCTGAACACCTCCTTCTGAGAGCAAATATGAAGACACTCTGAGTTCACCTAATATTACAAAAGCAAAGCCATTTAGATCACCCAGACTCACTTTTAGTCATGACTTGGTCATGAAGAAGACTAAGTGCTACTGGCATTCAACAAGACTAGTGATCAAGTCCATGAGATAACAAAGATGCCTAGTAAGGACCTCCAAATCCATGTTCCACAGAGCCCTGCTAGAGTTCCCCACCTTCCTAGTTGCCAACGTATCCTTTCCTGTTCACTTTCCACATTGTTTCTTGACAAGCTGAGAATGTCTTAGATCTTTGGTAATGCTGTGAAGCAAGGTAGCTTTCCCGTATTTCAACTGCATTGGATTTAAAAAAAAGATCTGGAGGGCCCAGACTGGTTTGTCTTTCTCAGACCACACTTACCAGATTCCTTTGTAAAGAAAACTTGGGGTGTAGGAGACTGAAGGCAGAGCAGATAAACACCTGTATCCTGTGAACTGTAAGGAAGTCAAACTGCCTTCCTGTAATAGGAAAGTTTTGATTTCAGGTCACTTTTCTCTTTGCAAGGACTTCATCTCACTGCTGAAGACCCCGCGTTACAATCACACCATTAGATTTCTTTAGTGGCTTTCACCCTTAGAGCCTAAATCAAGTTTGAAAATGGACATAAGCCTGGCAGCACACTGCTCAAAGGTCTTTACAAAACTAGACCCTAAAAATAGTATTAGTTCCAGTAGTTTCATGGGATTGTTTCCAAGGAATTTTGATCTCATCTTCTAAAATGGCTAGCGTCTCTTTCAGTGTTCAATTCTCTCAGAAAACTGTTCATGGCATATTGCAACAGAAGTATTGACCTAGTCTCTACTACAGATACAGACTAATCTCAACTCATAATTTCTGCCAATAGTGAAAGCTAAATTTACTACAGAGTACACACGGGATGAGCGAATAGGTTGGACAGATATAACATGGAGGCCGGATGACTCCATATGCTAAAATTTGCCAAAGTGTGCAAATGAGGTGGGAGAGACACGGAAGGAAGAGCAGCTGGATTTTGTGAGGTCTCGGTGTGACAATTTATAACTCCACGGTGAAGCTTTTCAGTAATCTGCAAGTGTTACATGACATATGCATTTTTTCTGGATTTCTGGATGTGTGTTACTAGCAGGATCATGTGTAAAGCTTGGTCCCTGACTGATAAAATAAACATGAAATATGTGACAAAAAAGCCCTGCCCTAAATGCTCTCTTCTTTAACTACAGGGGTCTTAAGTCCTCTATGAAGAAAAAAAGAGGTCAATGAGATGCAATTTTTATAGTTTCCCTGCTAGAAATGAATCACAACTGTTTAGAAAGTGATTTTATTTACTGTGAATTAGAGATGATTGAAGATTTTTTTTCAACTCACAGTCACTGTGAACTGTAACACTCCCTGGACACTGTTGTCAGAACATTATGGGTCTACTTTTAATTTGGTGCTTGTTTTCTCCTGGAATGGAGATTGACCTAATAACACTGGACGAATTTGTTTAAGCTTAATATAATCTTTCTAGTTGACAGGACTTCCATAATCCAGTTTGTTCCCAACCAGAAAGATTATGTCAACTTTATTCCTTTCAGAAGGCATTTAGCAATATTTCAGTAAAATCATTCCTCTGGTGTCCTACATCCTGTATCATTTAATCTATTTAGAAAAAAATGTTTTATCAGATCAGCAGAAATTTTAAGTATCTTCTCCAAGTGATCTCAGCCTTTTACCAGGGAGGTTTGTTGAGTCATGTGTTCACGTCGCAAATATAATAGCCCTGTGTAGGTTGAGGAGACTATTCTTTTGCAGTGCTCTTTCTTTGAAAATTGTATTACTGTTATACACCACTGAAGAACAGACGTGATCATATAACACTTCCTTCAGTGTCCAGCAACTTGGAACCACAAATCCCTGCAAAAGCCAGTGGCTAATTTTATAGCCAAAGGGCAAAAAAGTGAAAGGAAGAGATGTCAAGAGTAAGGCCCAGAATGGAGCCTGGCTCAGATCCAGACGGCTATGTTGCTGGACTGTGCAAAGTGTAGCTCAGTTGCCTTTGTCCCTGCTGTGGTGACAATAATCACATTCAAGATGTTTTCATACCCCATCTGCCATCACAGCCCACAACATCGAGGCCATTCCTGATCAAAGCCACCCCACCTTAGCCTTGTCAGGTGATGGTGTTACAAAGGTCGATGCCACACTGCTGTAGCTGGCCCAGACACAGGTGATGAGGGCATGCCCCCTGTCTCTGCAGCCCCTTGTTTTCCCCTGCAAGCAGAAGCAAACAGAAAAGCACAGTGTATATGAGTAAATTTAACATGCGCCATATGCTCCCTGGCACAGAGCAGCCAGCACTGAGCTGTCCATGTGTACTTTAAATTCTTTTACCCTTCAGAAGTGGCTGGCAGCATCCATACTGCATTTTAGGGATGGTGTCTAGCCCACACTATCCCCTAGCTATGCTGTGTATCGTTGGTGCTGGTGCCCATGGCAGGGACCACTCTAAGCATTCACCAGCACAGATCGTCAGTGGTATTCTTTGACACCATTTAGCCACAGGTATGGAGAATTTAGATTCAATTTGTCTTAAATTTGTCCAGAACTGGCTATTCTCTAGCTAAACAAACAGAGCATTAGAATTGAGATTTGGATTAATTCCTCCCATAACTTAAAAACTGCTTATCTTACCAGCACCAAACAGGACTGTAAACATTTCACCTTTTGTAGTATGCAGTGATGAAACATTCATTGCACAGGAATGAAAAAGCAGCAGCCACTCTTGTGTGTCTTGAGCATAAATGCTTAATAGTAGAGCACTGGGAAAAAACTTCATTGCGCAAACAGCTCTTCATCTCAGCATGAAAATTATGTTCCCTACCAGACTGATGTATGAAACACCCATAAACTTATGGAGATTCATCATGACAGAGGTGTGACTCCAGCTTCTATCTCAAGATAATTGAAATTTAATGCACAGACGCAGGAAGCAATATTATGTGGAGACACGTACAGTAGATCTCTGAAGATGCTTTCATAATTCAGCAGAAGAATTAAAGCCAATTAAATCTATCTAATGAATATGTACCATGTACTACAAAAAGAAATCACAAAGATAACTGCATGAATAAGACTCTTTTCCCTTCCCTTGTGCAATCCATACACTAAAGACTGTATTCAAATGATCTTTCTTTCATTTCAGAAAATCAGCATGTCCTAAGAAGTGTGAAAAGGAATGAAGTAAAGAAAAATTGTGCCATTCATCACAGAAGACATTCTGAAGACAAATGTGGACTTGGTCATACTTACCATATTTGCTTGAAAGATGAGCTATCCTGGGGCAACATAAGCATCTTGTTTTTCTAAATGCTGTTCACTTGTGTTGCATGCTGGTGAATGTCTGACATCTGCCCCTTTCTTCCTGAGATTAATCACTGCCCTCCATGTTCTGCCAACAACAATCCTTTTTTTTTTCCACATATTTCAGCATCTATAGTATCTGTAGCTTCGGAAAACCATTACCTCGGGCTGTTTTTTCGTCTTTGTACTTTGGCACTGAAATTATTATTGTTTTTATGAGCTATCAAGCACATGGCTACAAAATCAACAAACTTTTTAAGAAGAAAAGGCATTATTAACTTTAAATTCCCATGTTCCTTGCCAACTTTTAGATTTTTACTTCCAGAAGAAAAACAAAAATTTTAGAAAACGTACAAGAAATCCTCAGTTTTTGACCTAAAGGAAACTACATACCTTTATTTTCAGCATCAATCTTACAATCAAAAAGTGATTATCAGTTTTAACCTTCCAAAAAGCATCTGTGACTTGAGGTAAACTGTGCTTGGCTAATGAGGTTATCTGATGTAGCCCAATGTATTTGGAAAGGCTAATGATGATCACTACAAGGCTTAAGAGATTTTTGCACTGAACTACAAATCCCTCTTACATTTTTTTTCATGAAACTATTACTCTTTCTGAATGTTGATTATTTTCTACAGAAATTCACTTTATAGTGATTGCCTTTTGTGCTGCTGTACAGAAAGAGTATACTCAAGGTTGCAGGTCTGATTGCAGGTGAAATCGGGTTCATTTACAGCTCTGAGGATGGCATCATGAAGTCATTGACTAATGTCACTGCAGCTTTTAATGTACTGTGAACTAAAAACACAGATAATTTTTTTAAGTATAGTGGTTGAATAATTCATAATTTAGGGAACAGACAGGGCAAGGAAACTCCCCTCCCCCCCAAAAAAAGGCACCATGCAAGATGTAACCAATAGGAAAGCAGATTGGAGGTTTTTCAAATGTCAGTAGAAAAAAAAAAGCAAGTCAGGACTCAGGTATCAAGCAGGAGTATAGCTATGACTTGGTCATGTAAGACACAAGTACCAGAAACAGTAAGTAAAGATAATTTGATGAATATTCCCATTTTCTGTTGTCATTAACATAAAATAAGACAAGAGGGTGCACAAATAGAGTGGCAAGTATTTCAATAAGAGATGCAGGTTACAATATAGAGATAGAAAATCTGTATACATTTGATCTAAAATCTGCCAAGTTAAATGACTTTGTATAAAGCTGTCTTAAGCACTCATTCTATAAAATTTCAGCTTTCTGGTCTATGGAAACCTTGCCTTAGACTCTGTGATGCTTTCCTCCCCACTCCCATTGGTACACAGGCTGCTCCCTCCAAAACACCATGTAATTCCCAGGTATGTCTGACACAACCTATAAACACATTACATAAGGTACAGACTTCCTCATGATACAGTTATTTTTTGCCACAAACTATTGCTGCCTGTCCTTCACATAGAGTGCCTTTATAAACAACCTAGTAAACCACCATCATATGTAGCAAATCAAGAAAATTGTTTTCCCACAGAAGAAATTGCTAGTAACAATAACAGGCCGCCTCAGCCTAATTAATTGCTATAACATCTCTGCTTACTTGGATTTTGCAGCAGACAAAAATTGGTGTGGTAGCAAGTTGTAATTTTTTTTTCATCTTTCAGCTGTGTAGACAGCACATATCAGTATTGGTATAAAACATAACACAGATACATTCTGAATGAGCAAGATACTTTCATATATTAACACATATTCATGTCATAGGATTCTGCTCCACCATTGTGCTCTTCGTGACAGGTGGCATAGCTATGCCCTGAATTATAATAGTAATAAGAAACTTTCAGTGAATTTTGTAAATTCTTAGACAGACATCTATATAGATGTCTAGTGCATATTATTGGAGCATATGATTTTTGTCAGTAAGATAATAGCTGGGAGACATGCACTGAAAATATCATTTAGTCTTCAGTGAATGACTGAATTTGGCATTTTTCTGACTATTGGATTTCCTTACTTATTAATTTTGATTGAAAGGATAATTTTCCCTAATTATACTCAGTGCATTTAGGATTTTCAGCTTCAGGTACATATTGAAATTCATTTTTTATAAGGAATCCAATTGTACTGAATTGGAAAGTCATAAAATCCTTCTAAAAATGCATTCACAGCCACCCTAAATGTACCCTTCTATTTTCTGTGCATTTCAAAAAATATTACACTTCCAGTTACAATTTTTTAGGCTCCTCAAGGACTTGGAGCAATTGCTGGCACATTTCAGAAAGCTGTGAATCTTTTATTTTTTTATAGGATGAAATACATTTGTAGAACCATGAAATGAGGGCTTATGAATGTGTGTAATACACACAACGGGGCATTACTTTGAAAAGTGCCTGCTGCTGTTGGAGTGTCGTATCTTTGCTGTCTATGATAATTTCCCCCATTGTTCTGACAGACTTAATCTTCTCACATCTGATATGGGAGCAATATCAGAAAAGATAGGCATCAAGAAATATAGCAAATTAAAGAACACTATATGAAAACGTTCAATTTAGCTGTCTGCTGTCTGACTGATAGCTGTTAATTTACTGTCTGTGTGTTACAGAGCAGATAACAACACATCCTGCACAGTCTGATGCACTTTTGGGGTTGAATCCAAAAGCACATCATCGCTAAAGAATGTACCTTTTTCAGATATGCCAGTAAAACAAGACATGCACCAAAATTACCTCAACATGTAAACAAACACGATAGTGTGTTTGCAGAGAACTGGGGAAGGATCCTGGCTGATTACCACATTGTTGGTAGTGTTGTGTTGAAGTCATAGGTGGGAGTAGTTACAGAGCCCAGCTCCTGAGAAAGATTTTATTTTTCTCCTTAGGCAAAATTCCCTTGGATCCGTAGAAGTTTGGGAGAAAAAAGTACATAAAGGTAGCTATTATTATTTCGTATGTCATTGCTGACTACAAAGGCTCTTTTTTCTGGATACTTACCTGAGATGAGAAAAGTGAATGTATGTGAATCTCAAAGAGTATTGTTTGTACCTTGAGCAATTTTATTTGGAAGATTTTACAGATGCCATTTACTGAAATAACTTTTTTTTTTAAGCAAGCATTAGAGTTACATGCAAAACTTAAAAACCTTTTCTAGGTAAAAAATGAGTACATCTAGAAAATTGTCTGCTACTTATAATTGCACTGATGTCTGTCTTTCCAAATCTCTATTTACAATACTGCCTCCTACTTTATCTTCACTGATGCAGATCTTAGTACCTTTTTGTTGACTATGCAGCATATTCACCATGAACACGTAAATTGCTGAAATTTATCAGTTATCATATCCATTTTGCAATATAAAGAATATACATAAGTACCCACTCGGATACTAGAATCAATGTTGTACATTTGGTAATTTTGCAAGAGTCTAAACATAAGCATTACACAGCTTAGAGGTTTCTGTTTAGGGAAGTAGTTGTTTGCAGACCTAAGACAAAATTTCATTTCCAAGAGTAAATGAATCAAACTTATTTAAATAGATTCAGGAGAAGGATATGTTCACAGTCTTTCTGTCCTTTCTCCCAGACTTGGAGCAGTGAAGACAGCCCTGAGCCCCAGAGGTTCATGGGCAACAGCAAAACAGCACCCTCCCTCTACACAGATGCCACGGCCTCATCCAGACTGCATGTTCAGACAAGTCCATGCTACCCCTAAGCTATGTCCAGGCTGTGTTTGGGAGAGGGCAACTTGACATTGGCATACATACAGATGACTGAGGGACAGTGCTTGCACCCATACTTTGCTTCTGTTTACCTTACCAGTCCATGTGCATCCAACTGTGCTGGATATTGCAGGTTACAGTGACAGTACCAGCTCTTCATGCTTTGTTATAATTTGCTATCTTGCACATTCAGAATTTCAGAAAGTGGTGGTTTCTCTACATCTATATAACAGCTTCTATATCTCAGTTTGAGCCTGTAGACAGCATGCAAGCAAGATTTAGGTAAAACAGCTTTGCTCAAAGGGGAAGTCTTCCGAAACACAGACCTCCTGGCAGTATTCCTTTCATCTCTCTCAGCTGGTTTCTTTCAGCCCTTTATCCTGCTACCTTCTTTTCGCCTTAACAAGAACATCCTAGCCAAAAATTGTTGCTTCACAAAAATTAGCCTGACAAAGAGAGTCTCTAAATGAGCTGACACAGACATCTGCTGGTGCTATGGCAATTTGCATGTACAGGGGGCAAACATGTTCAAGTCCCAGCTTCCTATCAGCCTTTACTCAATAAGTCACTGGCACACCCAATACCTTGTCTCATCATTTTTGCATTCAACATTTTATAATTACAAGCACAGTGAGCTACAAAAAGATGTCTTCTCTAAGAACCCTCTCTGTGCACTGGAGTATGAATTTCCTACTGCTCACCCATACCTCTGCTTCATAGTTCAGCTGATGTATGGCTTTCATGTTGCTTTTTGTCTGGGTAGTCTGTTTCAAAACTGCCCGCCTATCTTCCCTCTGTGTGTTATTGTTTATTTTTTAAATGTGAAGGGAATACATCACTTCCAAACTCCCAGATTTAAATCAATGCTGTACTTTGCAAGAGTTTTAGTAGTTGTTATCATCATGCCCTGCTTAAAATGGAAAGATGGCTTAAATAATTATCTCTTTTCCCCTTCTTTTCTTTATCCTCTAACACTATTATTGTTTCTCTGTGACTAGATTGCCTGATTTTGTGGATTTTTTCTGCCTTTGCTCTCTCCACCTCCTCTAAAATGCCCTTTTCACTAAATCCCATCAGTCTCCACTTGTGGTCGTCATTTTCTCCAACACAATTAATCACTTCTCAAATCTGCTGTAACCTGTTCCTTCAGGTCCTTATTCTGCAGTCTTCTTTCCAGACCCACCAAAGCATCGTAGCCAAAAATTTTTGCTTCTTACTAGTCTGTGGTGGTACAGCTTGTTCTGCCACTCTCCTTACTAGTTTCCATCTTTTTTTAGCTCACTTTCAAAGCTCACCTTCACTCTGCCTTGTGAGTCAGTTTTCTCCTCTTCTTTTCCTCATGAGAAAGCCTATTCTTCACAGAGATTTCATCTCCGTTAAGCTGGGAAAAGCAACCCTGGATAACATTGTGGTACCTATGAGTAATACTGAAGGAGGGTTACACCCTTTGACAGATATTCACAGAGATATGTCAGGGTCAAACACAGTGAGAAGGAGTGACATTTGCTACTCCAAAAAACATGCAGTGAAAGCAGAGAGATGAAGACTTATGAATGGGGTGGAATTTTTCCAAGGTTTGCATGTGCAGGCATCAGCATTTCTGCATTTTTGCGTATAGCTATCTTTGTGCATATCTGCAGCTCTTCCCTACTGGTCTGCAAGGTGTCCCTTTTTTCTGTATGTCTCAAGTTTCAGGGTAGTTTGAATTTTTGTTCCACAAGCCATGAAGCTTTGCAGGTGTTGAAGGAAACACTGGTGAAGAGAGAAGTTTTGCAAAGCAGTCCTGAAGTCTCTGACTATCACAGTAATTAAAGTCCTAAGAAACACAAAATACAGCTAAGTGATAGCTTTGTTATAGCAACATTTGAAATATAATACAGAAATAAGACTCTGAGGAAATAGGAAATATTTCTAAGGTTTCTTTGAGTGAACTCAGGACAGAAGAAAGAGAAGATCTTCCGATTTAAGATACAGAGCTGTTGAGTTTTAAACCTATAATAAAAAAAACCAAATCACTGTGAGAAGGAAAGTGAGGGCTTAAGAAGCTATGGCTCTGAGTTATCATCCTATGTGGAGTATTAATAATATTGACAACTTAGTCATGTGTGTATGTTTAAGCATACAGGTACATACATGTTCATATATGTATAGATTAATGTGGAGTATTAATAATATTGACAACTTAGTCATGTGTGTATGTTTAAGCATACAGGTACATACATGTTCATATATGTATAGATTAATGTGGAGTATTAATAATATTGACAACTTAGTCATGTGTGTATGTTTAAGCATACAGGTACATACATGTTCATATATGTATAGATTAATGCTATCCAGACTTGATGTAGATTGGTTGGTGGCTTATAGAAAGGAATTCTGAAATTTTTATGATCCAAATTTCAAATATGGAACCTGAAAGAGATACTGAATCACAGTCTGCAAAAAAAATCAGTTTTGTTTTTGTGCAGGTTTTACTTTGCTTTTGTTGAGCCTAGCTTAGTTCATGTTGCTGTTATGAGGAAATGATTGTTTATATCTCTCGTCTTGTGTGTATTGGAAAATTGGCACTGCTACTTCCTAATTCATCACTTGTTGTGAGTCAGAGGACAATGCATCTTCAACTGCAGGGCAAAGGATTATAAAGAGTCACAAAAGCAAAATATCACATACCTCTGAGCTGAATCAAGTTAATAACAGAGACCTTATGCAAACTTTGCAGAAATATGCAGAAGAATTAGTGGGTTCTCATAGACATTAAATTGTATAGAAGTATTTTTTCTTTTACCATTGACCCAACCAATGAGTCATGACCAGAAACATCCACTGCAAAAAGGAGGCTTTCCAAAAAGTGGGCAGTGCATAGAAATGGGAAATACAAATAACTTCGCTATTTTTGACATAAAGTTGCAGTGTGATTACACTGGACTCCACACAATAACAGTACCAAGATACAGTATCCAGGAATGACACTACTCTTTAAAATTCACAAAGCAATTAAATAATACTCATATTCTCTACAATTTTCAAATGGGATTATGGCTAATGTTTCACTACTATCTGCATAATCACCCTACTTAAGAGCAAGAGTTTGGACATTTGCAAAAACCAGCTTGTTAATCCATTGCTCACTACATAATTTTCATGAAATTGAAAATATTGCAAGCCCCCAAGGGAGATGAATACTCAGATGTACCAAACAGTCCATCTTAAACCTCATATTTTCTATCTCAGTATAGGTGGCCACCTGCTTTGGGGAGTACAGGACTTACTATACCTTCATCTGGGTGGTATATTGGTGTTGTAAACTACTTGATTATGTGTAATAAACTAATTATTGTCTGTTGAAATAGATGCCAGTTTGTTAGTAAATGTGATTTCTAGCTTTATGTGTGTTCCAATATTCAATTCTGGTTGTCAATTGTTTAGAGAAAATAACAACTTTTTATTACAATATTTATGTTGCAAATCATTACTAGGTGCTAGAAAATATTAACAGTTATAATGAATGAAGGCTTTAAGATGTGAATAGTTATAATTCAAGTTAATGGTGATTATGACTCAGGAAATGTGTATTCCAGGCAAATTGTAGGTTCTCTGTTTAATGATGCCTATGACAATGGAAACAATATTATTACTTAGATAGCTCTGGCAAATGTAGTAAGAACCTCATGTCTGGCAAAGAAATTACACATCTCCTGTTGTTCATATTGTTTCTTTTTAGGTGAAGAAAAAAAAGTTTAACGCTGTTCTAATTTTATTTGCTCTCATTTTCTGTGTTGAGTGAAAATCAAGATCTGTTTTTTTCCTGTGAACTTGGTATTCCATCTCCTATTTCACATGTTGGTAGCATGGGCAGAAGGCATTCAACATTTTCTCCATTAGCATGGAAAACAAGTGGTTTTGTTTTGTTTTGTTTTGTTTTAATTTCTCACTCTTTCTCCTTGCCAGGCTGATGGTAAAAATAGGAATATATATTAAAAAAAAAATCCCTTAGCTTTCATTCTACAGCATTATCTCAACAGATCTTGTCATGTAATTAAAACTGATAAGTTACTTAAGTTACTTACTTTTATCACAAGTTAGTATCTTCATTATTTACATTTCAAATTGTTGTTCTTAGCAGAATTTTGGCATTTCTGGTAAAGGCTAATTTGTCTCCTTCACACATACCTGACATTCATAGGAATTTTTAACAAACTAAAGGACAACAGAATCCTCCTGCCAGCACTGTCCGAGTCTCCATTAAGAAGACAGTTAAGTCTCTACTAAACTTAGCTGGACCAGCAGCTATTAGCAGGGTTTTAGCAACCTCCTTCTTGGAGCTAGTCATTAAAGTGAGGAAGATGTTGGTCACTTAGGAGGAATAACAGCCTCTATGGGCCTATGTGCATAATAAAGCACTTTGCTTAGAAATCCCCCATACATTTCCTCTGTATCTCAAGTGCAGGCAAAGCAATCTCTGAGACAGAAAGTCTCTTGCCTGCATTAGCACAGTTAAGTCATCCTGTCACTAATGGAATAGAAACAGCCAAGCAAAGGCCTCTCCTGTTTTGTCATAAAAGCACAGGCACTGAGTATGCTGGTAGAAATTACCATAATTGCATATTACCAAGCCAAGAATAACAGAAACTCTCAATTTTACATCACATCTGACTTCAGTATGAGCAGCTCAGGTTTCTGTAGGGATTGCACATTGTTTAGTCTCTGGTAGAAAGCTTGTGTTTGAGTAAATAGTAACCAAAGATAAAACAGGAAATTCAATGTTGCTCATTGAGAATGGCAGCCTATTTTTCACAATTTCTCTTTTTAATAAAGTGGTGATCAAATTAATCTTGTGTTCAATTAACTGTAACATCATGAAGGATCACCAGTAAAAGCAAGAAGCAAAAGTACTAAATCAAACATATGTTTTCCAAATATAGGTGTGTGTATATATGTGTGTGTGTGTGTATA
>NW_010176476.1:8631-15542 GCF_000695765.1 Mesitornis unicolor | reverse complement strand
GCCTGTAGCACTGCATAGGGTTATTGTGCCCGAAGTGCGGGACCCACCATTTGGCCTTGTTGAACCTCATACAATTGGCCTCAGCCCATTGATCCAGCCTATCCAGGTCCCTCTGCAGAGCCTTCCTACCCTCAGGCAGATCAACACTCCCTCCCAACTTAGTGTCATCTACAAACTTGCTGAGGGAGCACTCAATCCCCTCATCCAGATCATTGATAAAGATGTTAAACAGGACTGGCCCCAAAACAGAGCCCTGGAGAACACCCCTTGCGACTGGTCGCCAACTGGATTTAGCTCCATTCACCACAACTCTCTGTGCTTGGCCACCCAGCCAGTTTTTCACCTAGCAAAGTGTATGCTTGTCCAAGCCATGCCCAGCCAGCTTCAGACTGCACAGGTACAGACCCTGCAGTCAGCAAGTAACCATGAGCTTGTCCCTGCTAAGCAGGAAGCACCAGTCTAAAGATCAGGTAAACTCACAAAAATATTTGAGAGAAGTAGAGAGGAAACTTAAAGAAAGGAGCAGCCAAAAGCAGCTCTGGGAGGACATATGCATGTCTTGTTATGAATTGCCACTGGAACACTGATAAACATGCAGACGTTCTCTGGGTTAGCAATACAAAAGCACATATAGGACAGGAAAGCCTAAGCTTCACCCAGTTTGCATGCATGTATTGTTGAGGCCAGAAGAAAGCAAGCTCCATCTCCACATCTTTGCCATGTCTGGAAAACACTGTGAGAAGCTGCTACTCGGAAAAACCTGTACTCCACCACCACCCCTGAACCCAGGCTCCCTGTGCCCCAGCAGCCACACCAGCCAGCCAAACTGCCCAGGCACAGGGCTTGGTGAAGTCCAAAGCTGTCAGTCCTATACCTGCTAATGCCTCCAAAATGCATCAGAAGACTGCAGTAGATATGGTACTGGTGGATATCAAACATAATCTTTTTTAGTTCAGAGACAAAAATAAATAGAAATATAAAAGAAAAAACAAGATTAAAAAGGCACACTTCACCATGGCCACTGAATGCCTCCCCTCCATGCAGAAGTTTTCTCTCCCATCCCTGGTCACACAGCCTTGCAGACACTCTCTAAGAGGAGCCCTGGGAAGCTTGGCAGAACCCTGTGGGATGTCTCCCGATCCCACGGGGCTGAAGGACTCAGTGCAGCACACCTGGAAATCTGGCCAGGAAACAAGGCAGCACACTGCTTCCTACACTCAGTGGCCGGTGAGGATCAAGGCTCACTGGAGACTTGCACACATTTGAGCTCTGAAACTGGATTTTATATCCACAGCAGATCTGGGATATGAGTGGCACAGGCCTGCAGCAGGCTGCCCGGCAGCTCAGATGCTCAGTCTTGGCACACCTTTCACTTCAGCAAAGGCAAATTTATCTGCAGTGTCATTTGCAACATCTTTAATTAACACACCCATTTCTGGTGCAGGAGTGCTCCGTGCCAGCAAGGGTGTCTGCCTCACCATACCACCGCAGCAGCTTGGCTCTCCTCACTCAGGCACAATGACTCTGCCTCAGGCTGGCAGCTTTGGGATTTAGAGCCAAAAACTGCTTTTTTGGCTCTGGAGGAAAAACAAAAATATCCCAGACATTCCACTGGATCACTGAGCAAATACCGTGAATTGCATTCACACCACGTTTGCTTAAGACCCAAAAAAGGCAGCACAGTTTTCCTCTGCTTGCCGCTGCTTCCTCACCCACATGTGCCCGCTGTCCAGCCAAAACCTTCAGAGCACAAACACGAGCGTCATTGTGGGAACGGTGGGGCTCCTCAGCACACAAATACTCAGTCAATGCAGTAACACAGCTTACAGAAACATGTGAAGAACTATTTTATTTTGGAGAAGAAATTCAGAGGGAGAACAGACTGAGCTGGGCAACTATTTAATGGAAAATAACCATCGACTTTGACTGCTGCCCTCCAGTTTAGGAGGGAGGAAAAAAAAGATCATTAGTTAAAGTCTGATTTATTCTGAGGAATCAAAGAGTAGCTCCAGAAAAAGCTGGAAGTGTCAGCACCATTTCACCAGTTAAGTCAACAGCCAGCATCTGACTCCTTTAGTGGGAACAAAGCTGAACCTAAGTCTTAAAACAGTGCTGAAATTCCCCCTCATAAATAAAAATAATAAACAAACTCAGCAAGAAATACATTCAACTCTTTACATCTTCAGAACTCCTCTGGAAAAAAAACCCAAATGCTGGGCAGTAGCTGCTCCGTCCCTTCCTCCCTTTATCTGTCCATTTGTCCATCCCCATGGCTATGCTCATGGCAGCCCCTCACAGGTGCCTTTATTTTCCTATGTGTGTCCCAGCTGTGACCATGCCCCAGATCCCATCTTAGCTCAGTTTCAGGAAGGGTTCAACACACAAGTAAGGTGTAAAGTGATAGTGCACAGTAATCACTTTGGACATAACTGAATCCTCCAACTAAATCCCTTTATAGGATGAAAGAGCATGGGTTTTGATGGGTTTTGCAGTCTCCATGCTTCCAGGTAGCTGTAGCAGGTGAAGGAGAAGGAAGAGCCAGGGCATTGTGAAAATGCCTTTTCTTGAAAACTGCTCATCCTCAGTAGAGAGAAAAACATATTACCAATTTCACCGCTGCTTCTGAAGTAGCCTAGGAAAGCCCTTTAACATGGCAGCAGGCAGAGCAGATGAGTTACTGTGGTCCAGGGTGGGTGATCCAAGGCCCAGTCCCACATCTGCCAGAGCAGCACCTTGGGCACAGGGTTTTTCTGATGGAGGGCAGAGCTCAGCTGCTTGGGACCTCTCATTCCTCAGGCACGAAGCAGGACAAACACCCCAGGGACTGTGGGCAATGGGCATCAAGTGCAGGGCACATCTCTGATGTCCTGTCCCAGCTCTGAGCAAGACACCCAAGAGCACACAGACATCCCAGAGCCCATCCTCTTCCTGTCCAGTGTTCCCAAAGCAGAGCTCTGACAGACCTCTCGCTGATGGCACTTGGGGAGAGGAGCAGGGGATATCGACCTCTGCAGAGCATCCACAGGAGCAGAGCCCTCCTTACCCCACGCAAGCAGCCCCATCACAGACACCAACCCACACTGCCTGGGGGAGAGGGGAAAAAAAAAAACACTGACATTTGGCAAGTTTAAGATTTAGCAAATAAATGTACTGGAAGAGAAAAGATTTATCCTTGGTGGCTTAATTTGTAAGCTCTGAGAGGAACAAAAGCAAACAAGAAGCAGTCCACTGACTCTGGAGGCCAAATAGCGAGTGTGGGATAAATAAGGCAGCAAGCAGAGCTCTTCTCCAGAAACACAACCCTGAGAAACACAACAGTCCAAGCTTTTCACCTTTCATTACATCGGGCTGCCACTCAACAAACCTCTTTATAGGCGACCCTGGGTATTAAACTGCTGTTCTCAGCTATACCTATGAGCATCTAACTCACATCTAGCAACCAGAAGTCTCTGCCTAATTGGCAAAATGGTTAACCAAGCTCAGACGCAACCTTAGCAAGAGCCAGCTCTGCTCCCTGCAACCTCCTGTTAGCAACAACAGCATCTCCTCTTGCATTTCAGTTTCCACTGGAGGGGAAGCTCTTTCTGTGGTTTGGCTTGCAGGGATGAGTCTCAAATGAAAGAACTGGCAAACTACAACTAGCTTGCAGCCGGAGACACTTGGGTCCTGATGTGAGTGGAAGATTTACACTGTACTATTTAAAACTCAAGAAATCAATTTAATTCTAGCAGTGATTTAAAAAATGTTGTAGTGCAAGACGTAACTGAATGAACAAATACACTGATCATACACAATCTCAGCAGGGCTGTTGGACACCCTACTGTACAAGTTGATGATTACTTTTATTCCCAAATATTTTCTTTATATTGCTATTTAGATCACTTTCCTCCTTTGTCTCCTTTCATTGCCTCACATAACTTCCTTGCTCTGTGCCCAGTTACCAGTGGGTTGAAATTAATTCTTGGATAAGCCAGTTCATTTCCCATTGTCCCTCAGGAGTCTTCCCAGGGCAAGGAGAGATGTGGAGGCAGCCAGAGAAATGAGAAGAAAACCAACCCGCACTGCAGGCACTAATTGCAATTACTTGGCGCTTCCTTCACACACAGTCCTTCCAAAACCTCTCCTCTGCCACCTCAAAACCTTCACTTTGAGAATATCCCTTCTGCCAGGACAAGGTGATATAAGTTTGAATGATCATGATTTTCCCTCAAACAGACATCTACCTTCACATTTATGTTCAGATTACACACAAGCTTTTTTCCTTACACATTCTTTATTTACATGAGGTTGAAACTGAGCATGAAAACCTGATTAAGCAACTTGTCATGTTTCAGTCTTGGGCTCCTCACAGCTGTTGTCTCATAGCAGAGGGGAGGGAAGGAGCCCACGGGCAGAAGTGGCGAGGAGGCTGTTTGCTTTTACTCTGTTCCTCTTCGTTTTCAACTCACAGAAAGCTCACTTTGGCACCAGTCCTACAAAAACTTCTCCAACTATACTTAATGGAGCATGCAAAGGGCAAGTACGGGAACGGCTGTATAACTTGGGCCATCATTTCTACAGAGGCATGTGCATTTTACAAACTCTCCAAGACTTTGGACACTGAAGTACTCCCAGAAAGCCATACAGAGTGCACATTTTTCAGGATCATTTATGGTTAAGAGATCCGTCCTCAAGGTTTCCTTCTTTGAGCATTCCCCACAAGATCCTTATATTTCCCCTTCAGTTCTTCCTTTCAAAAGGAGATGCCAAGTAATAAAACTGAACAAAGCCGGTGTTACTAAGACATTCTGTTCTGGAGACCAAACATTTAAACTGAATTTGCTTCCTGGCACAACTTGACAACACCTGAAATTAAGAGCAAAAGGGAAGGGAGCCAGCTTCAGGAACCCACTGAAGATGACTACAGATTTGGTTTGTATTTCAAGAGAAGTGTCAGGCCTACATCACAGGAAGAACAGAAGAGTCGTGCACTTCCTCCCTCTGAATGCCGTAAGACCAGTAACATTCAAAAAAAAAAGAGAAAAAATTATGAAACAAATCGGACATGAGAGATCCCTAGAAATGGCAGCACTTACTCCTTCTGCTACCTTCCACAAACTGCAAATGAAACACACTCCCTCAAGAGAACAGGGTAACACAGAAATATCACCCCTCACAAAAATGTAACTATACCCATACATCTGCAAAGTCTCCTATTAAAGTACTTGGTCATTAGTTTTACATCTTCATGCATCACCATGCGAAATGAGTTCCATGACGCAGGAAAACCCTCAGAGATTTTTCCAGCTCTCACAAGTTTTAACATCTCCAGGAAAAGTCTTATTCGAAGGCTGGAGAAGAAGGAGTACAGTGCCTACATGGGGATGGAGCTCTTACACTGCAGCAATCTAAAAAACAGACCTTCCATATTTCAACTTCATAAAAACTACTCAATACATTATTAACAATAAAATATTGTTAAACAACTCTTTTTATTGCTAAATAAGCCCTAAGATAAATATGCCTGATTTACCATTTCTGTTTGTTTGTTTTAGCAAATTCTGGATCAGGGCCATAGCAACACAGGCTCTGCACAGACAGAAAGAATACATCTCTGCCTCTAAGGTTTATGACACTATATTACAATTGAACCAGGAATTTCCCACTTGACAATGCAACAGCACATTAGCAGACTATCCAAAAGATTTTAAAAGAACAAATATGTCCCACAGAGTATAATGACGGAAGACAATGGTGCCATATAGTTTTTAATTCATTTCCAAAGCCATGGTTCACAGTGCCTCCAAGGAGGACCTTGGAGTTATCACAAGGGATTTAGTGCATGCCTGTGCCTCCAATACAGTCATTTTCTATTTGGATAATGTTTTTCCAACCAGAACAGAAAGATCTGAAAGCGATCCTTAGTCCCCGTGAGCACCCAGTGAATTGGGTATTCATGCGGGCTACCTGGGTTCCAGAGAGGTTTGTCTCCTGGGAACTTCTCCAAGCAGTGTGAGGTCTTTTAGAGTGATAAAGAAGGAGCCTCCCTCCTTTTCTGGCTAATTTAATCCTGGCATCACCTGTGCATCTCTGAAAAAAGTTACATTGCCTCCAACACGTTGTCTTGGCATGTATTTCATTATTTCAGCAGCCAGAAAGCACAGTCCTTAACCACTTGGAGCAAAAACTGAGACATGGAGACTTCTGTGGTGCTTATTTCAGCCACAACGAAATAAAAGACCAAGCCCTGGTTTAGAGAGCCTGGAAGGTGATACTCCAAAGTGGAGGACTGTCTGGAGGGAAGAAGGGGAGAGGGGCAAAGGTCCTCTCCTCTGGGGACAGCTCTACTTATCACTGCTGCAATTTAGATCATCTATTACAGCAGCTTGTCCCCAGTACAATTCAGACGGCTGCAGGACAGACCCTATCACTATTCACACCAGTGGTACAGAAAACTCCCAGGAGCTCCCTTCATATCTGCAGTTCATCTCTCTGGTATTACAGAGGTCATGGCTTTTACAAAGGGCAGAACATTCATTTTCATAGTTTCCACTAGCCCTGAAGTTGACTTTGCGAAGTCAAAATCCACAGTGAATAGCCCTGCTGTTGATCTGTTTGACAGATCAGGACAAACCAGTGCAAATTTTAGGGACTGAAGGAAACAAAGAAACTACTTATGATGGAAATAAATAAACTTCTCACTTTTTTCTTGACACTGTCTTCATGCAACAATAAATACCTGCAGTTAAAAACAGAATAATCAATAACATTATAAAAAGGCCCCAGTCTTGCAGTTCTGCAAAAACCGCCATCTGAATTTAAAAAATTGCTCCAATTTATATTTGCAGAGAATTTCTGTATTTGTAAGAATACTGAGAAAAGAAGGCTATAAAGATACAGTAGCAAAACACAATGGTAGGATCAATACTGAT
>NW_010176476.1:0-8600 GCF_000695765.1 Mesitornis unicolor | reverse complement strand
TGAACCGCTGAGCATCACATTGATCTACTCTCCATAGCCTATGTTGCTTTAGGAGAAGTTAGGGTAAAAGAAATACAACAGCAGTTCCTCATTCCTATTTTGTCTTTCTCTTCGCAGTCTGGCAGTTGCTGGGACCACGCGGCCAAACTGTAGGGAGCAGAGAGCCTACTGGGTGCTTTGCCACTGTAGTTCAGACACCTTTATTTGAGTTGCTTCTTTGCTTACCTGGGGACAGAGGGTCAGTTCTGGATAAAGCACCACCAACTCTGACATCGCTCTTCAGCATGACAACAGAATACAGCTTCCTACAGCAAAGAACATTACAGGCTGCCTATGACACTGTCTCTAAGCAAAATACATCCATCCTATGAAGCACAGGTCATTCTGTAGCAGAATAAGCTCAATGAGGTCTCACCACCCAAAAGTTAACATAGTGCTAACTATGACTGCAATATATATCCGGTAAAAATCTCTGAAGTCTTATGATTGTTTTCTATATAAATAATTACTCTGAATATTTTCCATTAACAATGTTAATCAACATTCCCATTTCACAGCTCTCTAACACACCAATACTCAGTCTTAGTCATTTATCATCATCCAACACTTGCAGTTTTCCATATAGTTATTAAAACTATTTAAGAGAATAAGTGGATCTTTTAAATAGCTTAATAGTTCTTGATTGATCTAAGAGCCCAACCAGTGCAAAATACTTTCCACAGTACTTTTCAGTATCAGACAGAACGGGAAGAATAAAGAAGCAGGGTCCAAACTGACAAAGCAATGGCCAAGACTGGAATAAACTGCCCACAGGGGGAGGTTTCTCTTCCCCAAGCAGCAGGAACTAAATATTTCAAGGCAATTCAAGAAACCCCTTTGCTTTGAGATGTTGACAGAGAGATTTTCAAAAGAGCACACGTGTTGAGCATTTTAAGAAAAGCTGACCACTCTTTCAGTATCTAGAAGCACAGACAGAAATTTGGCAAGAGAGTTTGGTGTGTGCATTAATAAAGAATTACTCATCTTTTAAAATTCTGTAGCTTTCCCCACCTAGGCTGAAGCAAGCAAAGTCAAAGCATTCCTGTTTCTAGGGAGCCTGATACAATGCTGGTACAAGACACAATTGTACTTTCAATCACAAGATTGGAGCCCTTTCGAAGTCTCTCATAACAGGCTGGTTTCCTACCAAAGCTGTTATTATTTTGGTCAAATACTTTTAAATAGAAAGTAACATATATTATAGGTTTAATTATGCATGAGCTTAAATGCGACAGCACAATAGAGAAAGCATTCTGGGTAACATAGAATTTACTTTAGATTTATTTTATGCTAAAAATGTAGATAATTACAGTAACAGCAAACAGTATATTATTTGTCCCCTATCATCTATCTCTAGCCTTTCACTCTTTTCCTCTACTGCCTCCTCATCAAAACAAGTCAGTATCTCTTGTTGGGCTGAAACCAAGTAGAAGATTCTTTAATTACAGTGCAAACCCACAAACAGCAGTAAACTTCAAGCCATGTACGCAAAAATCAAATCTGAACAGGCCAACCTAGCTATTGCTGTGATAGAATCTTATTTACAAGAAAACATTCAGCTTCTATAAGAAGCGCGTGGAAAAAAAAAATGGGAGGGAAACCAGCAAAAGCAACACAAAACACCAGCATTTCTTACTCCAGGCAAGGGCAGCCAGCACCAAGTACTATGGCAGAAAAAACAGATTATAATTTCTCTTCATGTTTTCGCAATGATTTTTATTTTCATTTAAAAAATTGTACATGCAAAACAATGGCATCTCCCTTCTCACTGAAGTACCAAAAAGAGATTATTAAAAATCTCCACATTTAAAACATAGCCACAGCACAAACAGGGCAGTCTCTCCCACAGCAGCAAGATCATACAATATACACTAGTGAATCAGAGCACATTTGGGGATGAACTCACTAACGCCCAGAAATGGCATTAATGCATCATATCGTAATGCCTGTCACTGCCTTAGGTTTCTAAGATCCCAAACTGCTCAGCAGTGCACATAGACAGCTTCCTATCTGCATGCATAAAGTGACACTATGCTGTTCTAACAGGATATGATATACATATATATGTACTACAAAATAATCCCATTGAATTATTTATAACACCTTTCTTCTGAAAGAAGTATTTAGCAAGCTGTACCATTAAAATACAAACAGCAGCTGCCCACATGTCCCTGTTATACCTACTCCGAGGTTTAGAAGAGAAGGTGATGAACAGTATTACTGAGGGAAACTGCAAAGGCAATTTATGAGGGAGCAGCATAATTACTGGAAACAGAAATTGGACACCGTCTGTCTCATTCATAGCAGTATCATTAAGAGCCATGTCTCCCACCAGGATGGGGAGCACTGACTTTACACCACCACACCTGCTACACTCCCACTCACTTTGCAGAGCAGGTCCTGGCTACATGAACACCCAAGAATCAGCAAATGCAAAGGAGGGGTATTCATGAAGCAAGATAACTTCACTACTTTCTTGCATCTGCCTTCTTCCCTGCTGCCGTTTTCTCTGCTTCCTTCCTTCCCTCCCAGAAAAGTGCAATCCTAGCAATGGCCAAGTGCCCACCAGCACTGCTCATACCAGCTGGGGCCATGCAAATAGGTGTGAGCTGCATCTGCTCGGGATCGAGCCTAGAGTGTGGAAGCTCTGAAAACCACAGCAAGTAGGAACTTCATATAGAGAAGAACAGAAATGTATAGAACACAGAAAGAGCCATGACGTGACACCGAGAAAGCTCTTTCTGGACATGCAGCTGTTTCGAGGGCAGATCACAAACCAGAGCACACCCTTCACAGAGAGGTGCATGGATGTCCCTGGATGATCCATAAGGATACTCCAAAGCTCCTTACAACTACTCAGATGGAGTTAATCTGATCATAAACCAGTGATTAGAAAGAACACTGAAAGGTTTACCCAGACATTTTTAATTTAAGATAGTAGGAAGAAATTTAGAAGATGAACAGAAGAAATTCCATTGAGTGGTCCAAAGAAAGCACATCTCAGGGGTAGAACATACCCTAGTGGATACTAGCCAAAAAGGCTAATAAAAACAGGGAAGCTGTGAGATCCCAGCAGAGCTGCCACTTGTGCTCTCCTGGAAGGTGGTCCGAGAGGATGACGGCACAGTACCACACACCAAAGCAAAATCTACTCTCCATGATATAAGGCTGCTGCACCTTGGAAAAGTACATAACCAGCACAATTAGGTTTAGGAAGCGAAAACTTTAGAAAAGGCAAAAATAACTTTGCCTACTACTTATAGATTGGGTTTAAGAATTGTATTACAAACTGTCTGGAAGAGATCAGGAAACCAAACGTTTCTCTTTGATGTAAAGCACAAACTGCTTTGGAGTTTCTTCTTAAAAGGAAAATGGCCTTTTCCTTTTATGCTCTAGACAGAGATGTAATGTCCTTCACACTTTCCAACTAACACTTAAAACTCTTACACAACACAATGTCAGGTATAACCAAGATCTTGCATTTGAACTAAAACTAAATCAAAGGCGCAACAGCGAGAACCAGTTTTGTCTTGCTTGTGTTCTTCTCCAATTCCAGCAACTAAGCAGCCACCTACAAGCTCCTACTTTTTTTTTTTAAAATGAAAATTAAGTAAACACACACACTGTAAAAGAACAGAACAGAAATTTGTATACAAGTGTGCCCTGCAAGTGTGGAAAAGGAGATAAAGCTCTGAGCTTTGCCAGATGGCACAATCATCATTTTACGTCTGGAAAAATCCTGCAAGAATCAACAAAAGACTAATGCAGATCCTTCCACATAGATGGATAAAGCCACATACAGCAGCTTTTGTAACACTTCAAGACCTTGACTTTAAGTGTACAGTCACTCACCTTGATCACCACATAACCTGTCAGGAAATGCAAACTCAGGTGCAAATGCAAACTCTTGTAATCTCAGTTTCTTCTACTTCATATGCACCCCTCAGTAGACAATTTTCAGATGAACAAAGCCCTAATCACACCTGAAGGACATTATCATGTGCACAGCACTGCTGGAAAACTAAACACCTCCTATTCTGAAGGACCTCTGAATTCCTTGTTAAAAGGAACTATCGCTCTCCTCTTTTCCAACAGATGATAAGTTTGAAGTTACTAAGAAATGACAGTATTTTATTTTTGTTAATGAAAAAGACAGACTGATGTCCAACTCTTTGGTAGCAGAGCAACAGACAGCAGGAACCCACCAAGATCACAGGGTAAAAATGACCTTGGGCTTTCCAGTGCTCCCTGTCAGGCCACATGAATGTATCCTGCATTTTTGCAGCAGAGCACAGCAGCACCACTCCTCTCAGAGTGACTTCATGTAAAAGCGGACCAGCTGAAAGGAAAATGGAATATTGACAGCCCTGAACAAGAAAAGGCGTAAAAGCTGCTCAGGATACCCAGGTCAGGGAGAAAGCCAAGGGCAGAGCTGAGGGCCCTGGTAACACACAAGGTAACTCTTGCTAGCACAAGGGAAAACAAACAGTCCTCAGTAATAGCAGTAATAATACTTTTCCAAAAAGTTTCTGAGTCCTGTGATATGGTCTTGTTAGATCTATCATAACCAAGATAAGCTAGTCATTAAAACAACATGAAGCAACCGCAAAGCTCTGGCTCTGGTTCACGGCTTGAATACCAAGCTGTCATATAGACAGCTATCTGAAGTATTTCATACTGCCCCAAAGTCCTTTCTAGCTGTTGCCTAAGAGGAAGGTTGTTTGGGCTTTGACCCGCTCCACACTCGGTCACCAGCATTTGCAAAGTGGAAGAAACAAAATTTTAACCTCTGGAATGGAGCACAGAATGTAGAAATGTGGTGGCCAGCACACTCTCTTGCACACTGATAGCTGACATTTGAAGCAATCCCCATTTTTAATGATGAAGCCTTTTTGAGGTCTGCTCCTTCACCTCCTTCTTCAGCTGCACATTCCATGGCCACTCACATTAAGGGAACTGGACTGAAATGCAAATCTGGAAAGCTCATAAAGACCTGGCAAGAAAAAAAAAAACCACAACAAAAATAAGGAAGGCTTCATAAATTGTGTTTTCAGTGTACTGTGTTCAGTACATACAACTAGATGTCTGATAGACCCGGTTAATGCACAGTGCTGTAGTACACCAATGTCACATAGTGAAACATGGGGCTACTACAGCATCTCCCATAACAGAGGAGAGCAAAGCCATGGTTCCATACGGTGAATGAGAACCAGGAGCCAAGATAAACACAGTGCTTTTCCCTAATGTAGCTGTGGCACCATTGTAACAGCTGTATTGCACCAAAAACAAAACAGAAAGGGATCAAAATCCTATCTGCTGGCTTACAAAGTCTTCCGGCATGATCAAGCTTATGGAAGGAAAGCTCATAGTCTTATGGAGATGACACACTTGCTTGGATGAGTTACATTAGTGAGTTAAGTGCAAAGAAGTTATTGTGCAAGGCATGCATGATCTCTCTAGGATGACAGAGAAGGAGTAGGAAGGGCAAGATACACTGTATACTAAAACAGAGCAATCAACATCTGGAAATCCTAAGAGGTCAGATGAAGTGCTTACCATCACCACAACATTGGTACAGCTGCAGCGTGAGTGCGGCCTCCTTCCCTGCTCCCAGTCACACCCCACAAAACATTTTGAACTACTGTGTGCTGGCCTGTTGAGGAGGATGGGGCAGGTGAGTAGCGCTACCCCAGGCAGAGATGGCAGCAAGAAGTCCAGCCCTGACCACTCCCACCCTCCCTAGCACCCCACACTGCTGCCATCTTCACCCAAACTAGACTGGAGTAAGAGTAGCTCCTGGGTGGTGAGCAGGGTCCTCACCTAGATAGCATTGGATGAGCTTACATGTTGTTGTCCCATCTCCCAGCACCAGCTGGCATTGCTCTTCAGTCACAAGGACATGGGTTGGAGCAACAACTGCTCCATCAAAGGCGATTCTGGAATCTGAGCATCTCTACCAGGTAAGGGACAGGGAATCAGACCACACGGTTGTTTGTTTAAAAACAAAACCCTAAACAAATCCAGAGTGATCAAAATATGTAAAAGCTCAGCTTTTATGCTAAATGCTAAAACATAAATAAATGCTAAAATGTAAATGTATGTTTCTGTTGTGCAACTATCAAACATTACCAATGGAAATTCATGGTAAAGAAGTGAAGGAATCCACCAGGTTACGTGGGTGGACTACTAAAAGTTCCCAAATGTTTGCTTAACTTTCTGAATGCTTCTTTCAACCCCTAAATGATCAGGTTCAAGAACAGAAACTGAAGAGAACTTAGTCATACATTTTAACATGACAGTCCATGCTACTTAGAAGGAAATACAGAGTGTTTTCTTCATTCGTTAATATAAACATGAAGAACAGCTTCCCATCTTAAGCCTTTAAAGGATAAACTATTTCTGCTGCATCACGCTTCCAGAATGATGGCAATTATCAGTCATTAAGGATGCAGCTCATAATACAGTACAAATCTCTTATAAAATATTATAACTCCAACTGACGATGTTTAATTTTATCTCAATTAGCAACAGCCTAGAAAGTAATGGCATTCTTTGCAACTTGAATACAAACAAGAAAGCATATAAAGATTGTGTTCTTGAAGTGTTTGCATACTAATCCTAGAGTATTTAATGTCACAAGAAGACTGCCTCCATGGGTACACAACACATATACAGTATGCAGTCACTTGTGAGATGAATTTACGTAACTTGAAAAGAATCAAAGACTTCTGAAAATATCACATGTTGGCATTTGCAGTCAAAAAAAACCTGTAAGAAAGAATTCTGAAACTCTGAAATTTCAGTCCTGGTCTGATACGGCCTCTCATCACAGGAAGCTGGCATTTAAAAGCCTGTTTAGAGAAAGCTGGGTGATGTCTGCGCCCAATGTAAATCTGCAGCTGCACAGATGTCAGTGAAGCTGCAATGATTTATCCCATCTGGGGCTGTGTGATTGCCACCAGGCACGATGTGAAGCAAGGAAGTGACCTACAGTGGATGGGACCAACTTTCTCTTTTTCAGAAACAGTTGCTAAACTTAACAGTGCTCTGCAACAGACATGCTCCTGAGGCAATCATTAATTCTTTCTTAGCTGCACAGATATCCCATCTTCGGTAGGAACTGGAGCTCTATTCAGTGCATTTATTTAGAAATATTGCTAAAGTTCCCCAACAGCTGCCTTCACAGTTATATATGTAAAATATTAGGCTAGAGTTACCCATTAATCTCACAAAAGAGAATTAGATGGATGTCACGGAGTTTGACTAGTAATTATAGTATGAGCTGGTAGCTGTTCACGGTAATAAAAATGGTTATAAACAATTCTAGATCCACAGAGATCTAGATAGATGATTTCTTATGACACTGAAGAATGTTTCAAATATTGCCTAAATTCTAGCACACAGGACCGTATTCAAATTTAGAGTAACTCGAATTTGATTCACACCAGAGGTTTGCTTGACTCATAATATCTTAATTTAAAAATATGTCTACAGCCAGTTGCCCACAAATGGTTTTGCCAAAAATGTACATTAAATGTGATATTTTATTCAAATTTTGCTTGATTAAAAAACAAATCTTGTGCAAGCTACTAGGAGGTTTTCATCCTGCAAGTACAACACAATCTCAAAGTGTCAAAATGAATCTTGGAAGCAACACTAAAGCTGGATGAAAAAACTAGCACTGCCAAAACTGCAATAGGTTATATCCAGCAATGAATGCAGCAGCTTGAATGTGCGCCTCCAACATCAACACTCTTCATAACAGCACCTTGTGAGACACAAATATTCTGTCAACCCAACCAAATACAATTTTCAATGAATATTTTTAAACTTTAATCCACCTTTGGCAAAGAGCTATTTTTTACAATTCCTCCTACTATTTTTCTGGAGTAAAAATGATGGAAATATGTTGGCTTATTTTGGTTGCTGCTTGACAGCTAATCAAATTTGATATTTATATTGTACTGGGATAATGAAATGTCAAGCTGGATACTCTAAAAACATTTCTGAAGATAGTAATTTAACGTTCAGAAATTAAATTTGATTCAATGGTGTCTACACACTTGCAAATAATTGTATTTTAGATCCTTGCAACACAATGGCAGAAATAGACCCTTCCCCTCTTAGACTGCTGGGTCTGGAGTGCCACACGGTGGCCAAATACAAACATTCATAGTAAGCACCTATCTAACAAGAGTCAAGAGGTCTCATAGAGTTTACAGCTTGGGATGTACTGGATTTGGAAACAATCATTCTGCATTTGCTTATATGACAGCCTAACATGGTAAGAAACATTTTTACTCCTCATACAAATTCTAGTCATGGGCCTCTGGTGACAGCCAACACACCCTTGGTGAACTGGAGAAGCTCCAACTCTAAAAGCCGAATCTCTCACCTCTTACACGAAAGAGCCAGGGTGTAACAAGCATGTCCTTCATGCACCGAGCACAGAGAGGGACCTGTAACCCATCCTCACCAGTGGGTAACTTTGGATCTTGTAGCACTGGGGAACTTATATATTTATTTTAACCTGTTATAATTGGTTTCACAGAATCACAGAA
>NW_010176475.1:36809-37230 GCF_000695765.1 Mesitornis unicolor | reverse complement strand
GCTTTCCCCCCCACCCCGGGGTGGGTGCGCTAATGCCGCTGTTAATGACACAGTAATTAATTACAGTGCCCGTAGCCGCTGCCCTTGAATCCAAAAATCACCCACGGCCGACAGCGGCGTTTCACCGCGAGCAAACTCGGCCCCGTAAGCGCCGGGAGGAGTTGTTGTGATCGCAATAAAAACGGCGAGGCAGGGAAAGGAAATGAAAGGAAAAACTAAGAAACCATCCCCCTGGGTTCTGCTGCAGTTTTGCAAACATGTCTCTGAGTTTGATTTTTTTTCCCCTCCCTGCATAAACAAGCTTTTATGTAGTACTTGCTGTAATCTTGTTTGCCTCCATAACCACTCCTATGAATGTCATAAAAAATTTAAGTCTAATATTTTACTGCTCCGCGCAACCAGAAACGTGAGGAGCTGCTGA
>NW_010176475.1:33570-36778 GCF_000695765.1 Mesitornis unicolor | reverse complement strand
TGCAGGGAAGGGCTGTGTGGTGGGACCAGAGGCACCCAAGCACCAAGCTCAGGCTGGAGGAGCTGGGCCCACACAGGTGGGGGAAAAACAGCCCAGGAGAACCCAAAGATTGCATTTCCTCAAAGAAGGTAAAACTAAGGAATCTTTTTTTTTAAAAAAAAAGCAGTGATGAAGATCATCATCATCGCTGTTAGCTCCAGATGGGACTGGGCTGGTCAATACCTTTCCAAACTCGTGCTAGAGATGGATAGCAAAGCTGTACTGATTCATCACATGCCTCTCGCTCAGCCAAATCTCTTCTCCCTCCTCTAAAAACTGCTTTAATGCTTTTATTGCCTTTTAATGAAGGCTAATATCAGCCAGGTAAAAATGAAATGGAAAAAATGTCTTGGGTGATGCCTACAGATTGCTGCTGGTTGCCCTGGCATTGCACACTCTCCTCCTGCTGCAGGTTTGCTTGTTTGTGTCGTGAGAAATAAACCGTAACAAAATAAAATAACAAACAATGACAAACTCTTTAGTAGTTTTTTGAAGTACACTAGGGACTGTGTACAAATAAACGGGTGAAAGCAGAAGTTATCACAGAGAAAGGGCATCAGGACTGGGGATTTTCCAGCACAGAAAGCACCGTGCGAGGTGAGCCCGTGGAGCAGGAGGTGCTCCCATAACGGGGGCTGCTGGGGGCTGCTGCAGGCGATTTTTGGGGGGCAAACCCCTGTAAGGGCAACTGGGATTGATCTCCCTCGCTGAGTTTAAAAGAGGTGTGTGAGAACAGGAGGGGATTATTGGGGAATACAAAAGGCGTGAGGGGGAATTGCAGATCAATCAAAACAAGCGGCTGCAGCTGATGAGGCGCAGCTTCCTCGTCAAAGCCACAGGACAGTAAATGCTCATTGACTGAGCTCACACAATTCAGCGGAGCTTCTCGTTTCTGTACCCACTGCTGTGCTGTTTCCCAGCTCCCGTACAGCGTGTCTGGGCTTTCCCCATCTCCTTCTGGGGCCAGAGCAGCGAAAGAAAAGTGAGGAGCTGCTGCTGCGCCAGCCGAGCCGCCCGTCAGTGCCATCATCTGGGTCTTCCATATACAAGCCTCAAAATAAGTCCTTTCCCCAAGGAGATTTTAAGCTATTCCAGTTGGGCGTTGCTGTATTTTCTTTGTGCTGGTGTGATTTTTTTGCACACAGAGGCAAACCTGTGCTATGAAAGACTTTGCAGCGTTACGGGAAGCTGTTGGGTTTTTACATCACTCAAATGTCAAAAGACTGAAGGTTTCGGGAGCGTCCCTACGTAAACAGCAAGGATGGGAATTTTAAAGATGTCTTAGCCTATTAGGAGGCAAAAACCCAGCTGGGGTTTAAGGGTGGAGGCCAGATCCTGAGCTGGGTTTAGTTTTGGTCTGAAAAATCACTATCCAAATTTGTCCAAAAAACTCCTGTTTGGGGGATCACTGAAGCAGCTTGTAAATCCAGGTCAAACTCCTCAAACAGTTTTGGTTGGGTGAAGAAAATGGTAACATCTAACAGAAATATTTGGATTTTGCATGTTGAGCAGCCCTTGGAAATCGACCTTAGTTCTTTATTTCGTTTGAAGCACAAAGGAGGAGATCATAGGAAGGCAAAACACTTTCCTCCCAGCTGGACAAGCCATGGCCCTGGTGCACTGTGGAATTGGAGGGGCTGCATTCATCAGGGCGCCTCTGAATCAAGGAAAACCATGAGCAGCGCTGTGGAAAGCTGCTAAAATCAGATCCCTGAGGACAGGGTGAGATTAGGAAGAAACTGCTGTTTTGGCTGGGGGATTTGCCACTACCAAAAGCCACCAGCCACTGCCCGAGGGGTGAGAAGAGGCTTTGACAGGCCCGAGGTGAAAGTTGCCCCTATTTTAGTGTTTCCTCCTTTAAGTGACCAGACCTTGCAGTCAGATGAGGGCACCTCGTCCTATAGCTCATATGGGGGCTCAGCTTGAACTTTGGGATAGAAACCTCAGCAGTGAAGAGAAGCAAAACCCAGTCCCTATGGGTGTCCCCATGGGCTCTGACACCCTGCAATAGCCTGGCATCAGTTCTTCAGTGCCGGGATCCCGGCTGCAAACACGAAATGCATCAACCACCAGCCTGCTCGACCTCGGCCATCAATCGGCACCAACTGGAAGCTGCAAATCCATCGCCCATTTCCTTGCAAGAAGTCGCCCGAGCGCTGCATGCAGAGAGCCAGAGACTGTCAGTTGTGCCATCTGCCCCCTGCTTCATTTAGAGCATCATTAAGGCGTCTCGTCTCATCAGACCATGCCTGCCGACTGCTTGCTTGCAAGTTGCAAGAAGGAGTGTTGGCTGCAGGTCAGAGAAAGCCCGGATTTTGCAAAAATATAATTGCACCCGTTTTGCAATGTTGGAAAACACCGCAGTAACGAACCCTGGGTCTGGGGGACTGAGGATGGAGTGTCGCCGGTGGCTGCTGCTATGGGTGTTACAGCCTCAGAATGCGATGCCCTGTACCTGCTCCATGGGTTGTTAGACCCTACCTGGAGCAGAGAAATCATCGCAGTCCTCATTTTACAGATAGGGAAGTGCTCTAGCACTGCAATTTAGGGCTGCTGTGAAGAAACCCAAGCCCTGCGAGCTGCCCTTCCCCCTCTGTAGGAACTTCACCACCTGCAGCACAGCTTGTAACGTGGCACCCCTGATACCCAAAAATGGGGTCTGCCCCCATCTCTGGTCCCTGGCATCATCCACAGAGGGAGAAACCAAAGGGCCGGGTTAGGAAGAAGAAGCCGCTCTTCACCCGGCAGCGCAGGGCCAGCGTGAGTCACGGGAGGTGAGTGATTCACCCAGCATCACACAGGGAACCTGCGCGCAAGGCAGGAACCCAATCAGGGTTTTAGGGTTGTTTTTTTTTGCTTTTAATCATCTTCTCTCTCTCATTATCCTTAGAGCCTCTTCCCAGAGGTGGAGGGGACTTTGCTCACCAGAAGGGAGCGAGTTAATCACCCCCCAGAGGAAAAGCACGGAGCAGTGGGAATCTGCGGTGCAGCTGAGCACCTGCGGAGACCGAAAGGTGATGAATTGCGGTGGTTTCTGCTCCCTCCCTCACCTGCATTTAATTAAATTGGTTTAAGACAGATCTGAGCGGGGGACTGACTAATTTCTGTGTAACTTAAAACACTTGTACATGGGGGGTAGGTGGGGTGGGGGATGCTTGGCAAAACCCAC
>NW_010176475.1:30703-33388 GCF_000695765.1 Mesitornis unicolor | reverse complement strand
CATTTATTGCTGGCAAGGAAGGGGCTTTGCTGCCACAGCTCTGTGTGCTCAGGGGGCTGGGCTGGGGGCGCAGGAGGGCACGGGGGGAGCGGGACTGGGTCGCTCACACACCCCATGGAGCACAAAATTGCAGGGCCCAAGGAGGGCTCACAAGAGCCTGGGAGCTGCTTGGTCCTGGAGAAAACCAGAGCAAAACTCCTAAAAAAAATGAAGAGAAGGCGAGCACGCCCTGCATGCATGCATTGTGCTTCTCCCAGCAGCCTGGGGCTCTCACACACCGTGCAGGGCGTTTCAGTGCTGCCCTTGGCCAGGCTGCATCAGCCCAGCTCGTGCCCCATCCTTCCCAAAATGCCAGTGACCATCCCCTAGCGCTGCATGGTGCCCGGAGACACCGCAGTGCAAGGACAGGCTTATACATATACAGAAACCTGCTGCTGCTGAAGGACTTGTTTTGGTCGCTGACACTGGACCAGGGCAGCTCAGGAGGCAGCCCCCAGACACCCCACAGCCCTCCCTCCCCAAAAGGACCAGGTTTGTGTTCAGATGCTGGAGTCTTTGCAGGAGCAGGATGGGAAGGAGGGAAAATGCCATAGGGGTTAATCTGAGGTGACACCAGATGCTCCATCCCAGCTCTGTGCCCATGAGGACTGCGTTTTCCAAGGCACCAACACAACGCCCAGAAGAGCAACCCTGGGTTTTGGATGGAGGGGTCAGGAAAAGGCCCCATCCCATTCCTCTTCCCATCAGGAGCAGTTTCACCAACGACCTCAGGAGAAGCAGGACCAGGACCCACCTCTGTACTTCAGACAAATCACTGGGGGCAAACACACAAATCTTCTAAGAGAACAACTTCCATTATGTCCTTATCAGGGATTCAGTAATAATCTGATACATAAATTAATAATAAATTGATAATAATCAAAGTATTACCCTGCTGCGTACACCAGCTCAGGATGCAGGCGCTGGATGCGGTTTGCGATGTGCTTTTTTGGGCAGCAGATGTTTTTCTGAGCGTGTGATCTGCTGCTCGCAGGCCCACTTTGTATCTACAGGAAAACAACAGGAGCCCAAGGCCGCTTGGAAATTCCTATCATAAAGCACGCATTGATTATACTTTATTTTTCCTAATAGCCTGTCATGAAGAGCATTCTTTAAGGAAATAATTGTGTACAAAGAAAATCAGTCGTATGCCACGAGGCTGCTGGTATTTGCATAATTATGAGGAACCTGATTCTTTCTCTTGGCTTTGTCACAATGAAGAGAAATGATCTCGTACCATGTTTTGGTTGCATCGTTTTCTAACACCTTTGAACTGATCAAAACACCCATTCCTGTGCCCCTGGTGAAGCCAGGCCCATGGCTGGTCCATCACTTGGCTTTCATTTGCCACTTGGGACCATGGCCAGGGGACAACGACAAGTCCTGGTCCTGCCCTTTCTGAGAAACCTCCTGCTCCCCTTCCCTTCCCAAAATCACAGGGATGTCTCAGCTCTGCCAGTCAGAGCTGTGCTGCCTGGAAGCACTACAAAGAGAAGATCTTCATTAATATGTTTATATAATATATAACAATATATAATACTATGTTTTATATAATATATTAATACATTAATATTTTGGGGTCCATTGACACTCATGAAGGCAGCATGGACCTGAGCAGTGATGCTCAGGCTGGTACCATTCGGGTTTCCTCCGCACTCAGCCTGGGCACCCACCCCTGCCTTGAGTTTTCCCTGCAAAGCAAGGCTTAAAATTGGGGGGACATCACACCCCGGTGCAGGGCACAGGGACAGGAGGGACATGACCACGCACTGAGGAGCCCCTTGGGAGGAGGATGAGAGCTCAGCCCCAACACCAGGTGAATTGAACTCCTCAAGCTTTCCAGACCTGGTGTTCGGAAAACAAAACCAACCCCCAAAATCCAGCGTTTCCCATGGAGGTCAGAGCTGGGGAAGCTCCCAGGTAACTCTGTCACCCCAGAGCTGCTAAAAGCAGGAGTCACACAAAGCTGCGTGCCTGCCGGCTCATTAAAACAGTCTTTGTGCTCCAGAAATGTGTATAAAAGACACGCACAGGACCTGTCATTCTTCCCCATTTCTTCTCTCATGTTTGCTCACTCTCAGCTGAACCAAGAGATGCCTGGAGCCGTCAAAGGGGCTGTTTCAAAGGCAGCCGGGAGACAGAAAGGGAGCGAGCCAGCGCCTGGAAAGCCCGGATAGGAAAGAGAGGGGGAGCGCCTGGGTTCCTCCCTCCCCAGCACCGCTTTGAAGAGCTGTCATCTGCCACGCTGCTTCGCTTCAACACCTATCCTCAGAAACATTTGCCTTTTTATTATTATTATTCTTATTAAACCAGTCCGCCCACAGCACGGCTCGGGGATCTGGATCCTTAAAACACAGGGGATGGTAGCGCAGGCACCAGGACCACATCCCCACCCCATCACCTGTACAGACAAAGGGGTTTTTGTAGAGCGCCAAGCAGGCTGTATCTAACGCCAGGATCTTTAGAAATTCAGGTCTGTCTCTCTAATGAAAAGGAAAGACTTTTGTCCCCGGGAGCACTACAAAAATTAGTGGATATTACGACTGTAACTACTCCAATCGAATGCAAAGCCATGTGTCACGCAGCCCTTTTGCACTTTTAGCAGCTTATTACAAGCCTGTTTACATCTGTCCCTGCCAGCAGGAA
>NW_010176475.1:0-30672 GCF_000695765.1 Mesitornis unicolor | reverse complement strand
AATAAAACTAACATAAAGTGAGCAAAGTGAATGGAGAGCAGAGATGCTCTTAGCACCACTTGTCCCAGTGCAGCCTCTCCCAGCACCGGGCAGATGGGTCCTGATGGTGCTTGGGGGTTAAAAGCCTCGCAGGCACCAGGGGGAGACCCAGAGGCACAAACCCAGACACCCCCAAACCCAGGACCTGTTCCCCTGTGCCCGGTGACACCGTGCAGACAGGGGACACCCCATTGCACAGGGTGAGTTAGGAGAGTTTAAAACACCACGGGGCTGTTCTTGAGGTAAACACACGATTCTGGAGCAGCCCCAGACGCTCCATGAGGAGCTGTGAGAGGCAGAGGTGTGAATCTGCTCCTGTTTCTGTGCCATCAGCATCTTTAATCTCACCCCGCTCAGCGAGCCGAGCGCTGACACCGTCTGCATCCCGGCTGGCACACACAGCTCATTAGAGACACGTCAAGTTTTGGTGGAGCAAAAAGCAGCTGTGGGTGCAGTGGGTGCAGTGTCTGCAGAGCAGGATTTGTCTGAGACAGGACGAGTCACTCATCTTCCCTTTCCTACCCAGAGCAAGGTCCTGGCTGAAATTTTAAGAGGTTGCATTGGTAGATCACCAAGTCAACATTTTGCCGGGAAGCAGCAGGGATTCGGGCTCTGATGTTTTAGAGCACTCTCGGTTTCACTAAGCCACAGAACAGCCTCATCGACCCGTTGTGCTTCCCATCACAGCGGTGTTTTATTAATTACTCACAGGTAGCTGTAGTCCCTGGGCTGGTTTAATATTTGATTGTGTTTTCAGCAGTCAGATGCAGGACAAGATCCCAGAGAAATCCAGGGCTGGGGCTGAGCCCTGTTAATGCCACCACTTGAGTTTGCTACGGAGCCACAGCTGCGCTGCTCATCCCTGCGACTCAGATGTGATGCTCACAACGTGCATATCAAATACATCAAATAATTTCTCCTGCCCACTGAACCCACTGGCCCATACAAGCCAAGAGCTTCTGGTGAGCAGCCCCTTAACCAGAGCAGAGCCGAGAGCTGCATGGCAAAAGGGAAGCTGGGCAAAAAAGAAAGCTCAGGGTTGTCCAAAAATCACAGCAAAAGCAGGTGCTGTGCAGGGCTGAACGTGTCCAAAACCTTCATCCTTTCAGAGCAGCTCACACTGAAGAATTCAGCTGCCCAAAGCCTTACGCCACCCTTTGCCATGGGGACATATCAGACCACATGGGCTGTCCTCTTTCAGAGCAGTTTCCCCTCTCAGCTTCCATCTGGGCACAGCCCCATTGTGGTTATCCCTTGGAGCAGGATGATATTGCAAGGTCCCTTCCAGCCCAAACCACTGTGGTTGTATAATGTGGGATCTGAAACCCCTTTTTCAAGGAGTTTTCCCCAGCAGCCTCTCAGGGCTGACACCACCTTGGACTCGTGTATGGGTCCAGGGCTACAGAGCAAGCAGCCAAACCAGAGCCCCTGGGGGTCACACTGAGACCAGAAGAGCTCGAGGGATCGCAGAATCCCAGAATATGAGGAGTTGGAAGGGACCTGAAAAGCTCCCCCAGTGCAACCCCTGCCAGAGCAGGATCACCAGAGCAGTCACACAGGAACACGGCCAGGGCTTTGGGTGTCTCCACACAAGGAGACTCCACAACCTCTCTGGGCAGCCTGGGCCATGCTCTGCCACCCTCACCCTGACAAACTTTGTCCTCATCTTCAGCTTGAGCCTCCTGTGCTCCAGCTTGGGACCATTGCCCCTTGTCCTGGCATTGGCCATCCCAGAGCAGAGCCTGGCTCCTTCCTCCTGACACTCGCCCTTTCCCAATTTATATGAGGCGCTGCCCTCTGCAATGGGTACACCATCAAACCTAAGAGCAAGGACAGCTCCTCCCCCTTCAACAGCTCTCATCGCCCACCAAGCAGCACTGCCCCTGCTCGAGTGTCTTTGCAAGGTGTCTGAAAAGCAGATTTCTGTGGAATTCAGGAGAGAAACAGACGTTCGGGCAGAGCCAACCCCTCTTTGGCTCACTGGATTCTGCAGGACAAGGGCTGGGATGTGGCTGCTGCCAGTGCCGGGTTGAGCCAGGGCAGCGCAGGTGCCTGGACTGCACATTTCTGAGCCACCCAGAGGAAAATGATTGATTTTTGTTTCCACTTTACCAAATAAGTGGGAAATTTCCACTACTTAGAGCAGGAGATGCTCTGAATATTTATGGTATTGTTCACCAATTGGGGAAAAAAAAAGAGAGAAGTGCTATAAACGAACATATTTGGTGACCCAATTTGAGTGGCTCATTACAATTAGATCAAGCTAATTGCCAGTCTTGTATTTCATTTGGCAACTTGTTAAGCTAATTGAACAAAATAAAACTAATGAACAATTATAATGAAGTTTATAATTAGACTATTGGAAAAAAACTCACTGCGAGAATATTTAAGGCGTAATGAATGTTCAGGAGGTTTTGGGGGGGGAAATGGGAGGTGTCAGTAAATCACGCCACTCTCTCGCACCAAAAATGCATCTTCCCAGGAGCTGAAGTTCTTGGCTTGTTACCTATTCCCAAATTATGTCCACCTGGCATTTTCTAATTAACTGCATTAATGCTTTTAATGTACAGATGTAGCATTTGCAGTGATCCTGAAGTCAGGAATGAGCCCGCTGGGGAGGCAGCTCAGGGCTGGGCACTGTCACGGCCCAGCTCCATGTCTAAACGTGAATCAAAGTCTCTGTTCGGGACAGGTTTCTAACTCTCAAAGTGAAAAACAAGCGTGGTGCAGAGGAGTTCACAAACCCCAACACGCTGATCTATCGCCTCAACACAAACCTGCCCGTGCAGTTCAGCAGCCAGAAATGGGGAAGAACAGAAAGAGCAACGCTCTCTGCGTGATTAGAGCCATTTCTTTAAATAATAGAGTTATTTTCGTCGCATTCAATCCCCACACAGATTTGAATAAACCCATTCCAGCTTCCTTTCACCCCCTGCTGCTGAAGCACAGAAAATTAAATACCATGGGAAGACACAGAGAGCGACCTTTCAGAGTTTCAATTTACAGGGTCAAGCAGGTACCCACCGAAACCTAATAGAATTGTCACATCAGACTCCACACAGCTTCAAACTTCTCCTCCAGTTTGCACACGAAAGTAATTATTTCATGTATAACTCATTTTTAGGTTTTGCATTAGAGAATGAAGGCAGAAACTCTTCAACCAGGGTGGCAACGTGGGCAACCTTTTCTCTTGGATGCCTGGAGGTTTCCCCGTGGTCCTTGTGCCCCAAAAGCAAGCGGTACCTGTGGTGCCACGTGCCATATGCACAGGGCAGGGATGGAGCACACATGGTCCAGATACAAAGCAGGGGCAACAGGGGAATAATAAACAGATTCAGGAAAAAGTTGTATGTTTATGAGCTATCAAAACCTCCATTCTCCCCTCCGCAGATTAAATCCCAGCTGCATGAAGAGAAAATCTCAGTTCTTGCAGCAGTGTCTCAATATTTTTATGCCATCAGAACCAGCTGTCATCTCCTCAATCTAATTACAGGTTTCACCAGGGGAGTGATAGCATCCTGATAGCATCCTGGTACCAGTGTGGGTTTGTAGCTGTCTTTGGCACTCTCCATGTTTCATCACCTCACCCTCAGCCCTGTTTTGGGTTGGTTTTCCTGCAGGTGCCTTTTCATCCATCCTGGAACCACTGGTATGAAGGCAAAGGGGGCAGGGCTGCCCCTCTTTGGGTTGTGCTGCCCAGAGCTGGGTCTGGTCCCGCTTCAGCTCAGGCAGGAGGATGCAGGGACCCAGCAGCACACAAGGCCCATGGGTTACAGACATGGACTATTCCCATTACACCAACCTTGGCAATACTTTAATTTCATGCACTGGATAAAAATACAATAGAAATCCCTCTCTGTGCTCTCCCCATTGGGCAAAGCTCCTGGACAAAAGCAATAGGGCCCTTTTCCTCCTCACCCCAGCAATCCAATTCACATCAGAGTTCAATAGCTCCTGTCACCAACACGAGTACAGAAGACACAGGACAGCAGGCTGACAGCCTGAGGTCTCCCTCTGCTTCCTCCCAAATATTTCATCACTTGGTAACAACCACAAGCATCCCCATGTGCTGAAAGCTCACACACATGCACAGGGTCTATATGGGCTTGTGCTGGCCTGGGTATTTCCTTCCTAATTTCTCTCCCTACGTGCATGCACACACCCTCTAATAATAGTAATACGGTTCAGGAAATGGGAACAAACCCTGAAGTGAAGCGTGAAATAGGCTCCATGATCCCAGATAGCCAGGTCCATTTAAAGCCTTGCTTGGCATTTGCATTATAAGAACAAATCCTGTACAAGAATCTCTCTCCATGCTTTATACTCCTGCATTAATTCATGAAGTGTCATGTATCCAGCATATTTTATTATACATGAGAACAGGCAAATTAAAATTCAGTTGAATATCGTGTTTGCACACTCACGGCCATCTCCTTAGGCCCCGTTGAGGCTTAAAAATCACACCTGCTTAAACTCTGCTTACCTAAACCAAGTTAGTTAAACCAGCACGAATTCTCAGTTTTCTTTGCGCCATTTATTTCAGTTTAGCTTTAATCTCTTCATAGCTAACAGAAGCTGAAGAGAAAGACGTCAGGTTTAAAGGGAAATAAATGCACTGCCAGAAAAGTTAATTACAGTTGAGTTTTCAGGGTGTTTGGGGGTGTTTTTTCACCCACTTGAACTGCCACAGTCTGTGTCTGGCCCCGTCCCTTCATCCAGGTGAGTCCCACCAGTTTAAAATCCACTGCAGAGGAAGGAAATGCAACTGCACCCATTGCTGAGCTCCTAAAACACACCTTTCCCCGGGCAGCAAAAGATGCCACAGACGCAGGCAGAGATCATGAGGAAACAGCACTACAAACTGGGACTTCTCTGGCTGCTCTAGAAAGAAAAGCCTGAGACAAACCGTGGTTTTCAGAAAGGGAAGAAGCCCATCATGCTAAGCTGGGGTTTAATTGAAATTAAAAAGGGTGGTGGGTGAGTGTTTTCCATGAGACCACGCGCAGGGCTTTGGAGAACACCACAATATAACCAAGCCGTGGCTCTAATAGCACACAAACCACACCACAAGCAGAAATACTCTCCTGTTCCTTGGCAAAACACGGGCTATCGCTCAACAGGCTGGAAGTGTTAGCAACACTCCGTGAAACTAAAGCAGAACACAAGAATATACCCATCAGTGGGCCTGTTACCCTGCAACAACTTATTCTTAACTTCCTTTAAATACTGCAGAAGAGGGAACAAAACTGAAAAGGGGATTTATTTATTTTTTTTGAGCAGACTCCTCATTAGTGATGTGAGCCTCTACACGTACACTTCAATATGCTATTGTAAACCAATTAATGATCCTGGAGATTATGGTTTTTTTTCCGAGGGACGTTATAATTTCAGCTGGAATCTCAGGCTGAATGCTGATAAGCCTCTTGAACTTTGCAAAACCACTTGTCAAATGTGGTAAGATGAGAATTCGTTAAGGTCTTCTAATTAAGAAGTACAAGGCCCAATTAAGCCTTCACTAATGTTCTACATAACCCAGTTAAACAATGGCATGCTGAAGATTTTCCACCCCCACCAACGCCGTTTTATCACTTAGGTTCATCTCCAACCGGTGGTTTGGAAGAGTTTCTGTGGCCATCAGAAGCAATGATGAGCAAGCATGTGGACAGCTGCAGGCTGCTACATTAATACTTTGGGACATCTTATTGTTCTGCAACCCAAATTGGTCTGAGACGCTCTTTGACTCGCTAACAGCGTTGCAGAGACTGCTTCCCTCCTCTTGGCATAACAGATTCGCTCCCGCTTTGCACACAGATCATGTAGAGCAAGATGCTCAAACTGATGTTGATTATCTCATTATTTGATTCTAAAAAGGCCCCTAATTCCCAGCAAGGAAAATATGTGCACTCTCATCAGCTCCAAGGCTGCTGTACTGGACGGTGGCCATGCTCCACAGCAGCTCGAACCCTGGTTTTATTTCTGGAAGAATAGAGCGTATGACATCTTGCTTCCTCTTTCTACAAAAGACAGAGAAGAAAATTAAATGGCATCTTGTTGCTGTCTAAGACCTGATTATTTAAGAGATAAAAATATCCTCCTCATGAAAGGACAAAGATGAACCAAGCATTTGTGGATTCATCCTCTCAGCTCTGTAGGACACACGAGATCCAGCCAGCAGACAGACACCTCAGGAAACCAGATTTAAGTGGAGAAATTGCTCAGTGCAGAGCTCCTAAGATGACCCATAGGAAGATCAAACCCTCCACATGGACTGAAACACCACTGATCAGAGGCTCAAAGGCAGGCTGAGGTTGACTGCTCAATAAAGTGACCCACGAGAAGAAAGGCAAGTGTAGAAACAGAAGTGAAGTGTTGATCAAAACGACGCTTCTACCAAATCAGTGTCTGTCAAACCAATTTCAAATACATGAGGGGACAAAAGTCTGTCCCTCTCCCTTCTCACCCAGCCTCCTGTACCTCTGAGTACCATGGAAAATTATCACTGAATTTAAAGGCCCAATCTCACGCTGTTCCTGCACTGTGCTCCACCGCCAGCCTTCTCCAGGAAAGGTCTCACATTGGCAGCAGTGCTCGCTGTCCATGAGCCTTCTCCTCCCTCAACAGCCTGTTGAGCCCAAGATTGACCATCTAGAAAGGTATTTATTAACTCAATTTGATATTCAGCCACAGCAAAGCCCTGCTGTGTGCCAGCTGGAGCTGCACTTACCAACATGAAGACTATGGCAGCACCCAAGGATGTGACAGAGGAAGACCATTCCCAAACATCTACAAAGGTTTGCTTGGACCTCATCCATCACCTGGACACCACCTCCCTGCCATTCCCTACAGACACCAGCGTTCCCAAAACTCAAACTCTAGAGTTGTGTCTCAAGAACAAACTGGTACTCCTTACTTATACACTTTAAATGTTATTTCAACACCTATTTACCTGTGTGACTGACTGCTCTGCCTTGTAAATGATACCCTTTTAAATATGTATGCATTAAACTGAGAGACAATAATGGCCCCAGGGAAGCTGCATTCCATCAGGCAATTACCTGTGTTTTTAAAATCACTGAGTAAGTAATTCACACAACCAATTTCTCTTGCACGTAACAATAAACAATATTATCAGCTATGCCCTGCTTGGGCTGTTGTGTACCTGCTCATTTTATTTCTTTGAGAACCACCACTAACCAGGGAAGTTAATTGAAATCATAAGGCAGTGGGAGGGGGTTGTACCTGCACTAACAGGAGCTGACAATAGCACATTTCTAAAAGGGGAGTGATAAAACTGTGTCTGTCACCAAGTCAAGGGCAAACGAGCCAATTCCATCACATAATTCAGAGTCACACTCAAATCTGCAGAGGACTGAGGACAGCACCTAAGCCTGAAGTACCTCTGCTCTGAATTTCCTCACTGTTGAACACTTCTGCCAGAGCCGTAAGGCAGTTTCCAGAACCAGCTCTATTTGCATCCCACTAAAATCTGCGTATGTAGCTTCCCAGCCAAAACACTGCAAACTCCAAGTTATAAAGAAACGCAGATGAAGGGGCTACACATTTGAAGTACAACAAATTACACACAGCCAGCCTTGGGGCATCAAGACTTTCTGGATTAAAGACACCTGAGGGAGATCAGCACTCCACCAGCTCTGCAATGCTGCCCAGCTTGTGCCTTGGAGCATCACAGAGCCATGGCACACACAGGATTTTTGGTAGCCAACACTATGGCACTGGGAGCCACACTACCACGCCAGAGCTGCTCTCTGTAGCCAAACATCTGGGTGCCACCAGTTTGCAAAGACCCCCCTGAAACCACATTTGCCTGCAATTACCCTACAGCCAAGCCCTGGAAAGAACACAGAGTTTATAACCAAGGATGGGAAGCAGAAGGAAAACCGCTTTCTGCTCTTCCTTTGCAGGCTGTGATGACTTCAGCTCCCCACTTTCATGCCAGGGATGTTTTGCTGAAGCACAGCCACGTTCACAGAGGCATCCAAAGAAATGGGTCATCTGCATTTCTATTTGCTTACCTTTAGTGCAAGCTGGTTGTTTGCAGGAGAGGATTTGGAACAGGGGGAGCTGGACTCAAAGTCTGGACCGTGTTCCCAGCTCTGCCACAGCCTCCTCTCGAATGCAAATCATTTCACAGCCCAATGCAGGTGCACACTTACCTCTCCCTCCTCCCCAAATTTTGATGAGCTGTCAGCATCCAGCACATCTGAAACTCAGATCCTTGAAACCAGCTATCACGTACATGGGTCAATACATGAATATATCTTTTTTGTTTGTAACTGTAGTCAGGGAAAAGCTTTGCAACGTCTGACATTTGCAAGAAATCAAATTATATCCACTAACAAAACTTTCTACAGTTTTGAGCAGGAAAAAGGATTTAAAAAAGCACCCTCCAGCCATTGTATGTGTTCTTAATGTATCTGTGCTTCTAAACTATCTTTAATTAATGAAATATTCCTAAATTACTTATTAATAAGGATCTGTGGGCTTTGTAAACTCAGACATTTTGCATGAATTAAAGAACAATATAATGAAGTTTTAATGAATACAAAGTCACAGTTAATGTAAAATTTATATATAGCATGCCAGAGGGGAAAGGAATTTAAAGGTACTTTTAATCATAGGTTATTGGCAGCTGGATAGCTCATTTTTATACTTTTCTAATGGGTGCTTGGTATTTATACTATCACATCTATCATGCCAGCATGGTATACTGTCTGACTTGGTACAGTTCAGAAAGTCAAACAGAGACCAGCTCATTTAAAGCCTCATTTGCTAATGAGGCACTTCTGCACCCTGCAGTGAATGTGGAGCTGGTGTCCACAACTCTCTTCTTGTGACTCAGTCACTGACCACCTGGGAGGTGCAGCTGCATTTATGGGCAGCTTTGCTCTTGCTGAGTTATTGGCAGCAATATTTGACATATTCTGCAACAGCTTTCAGCTTACTGGAGCTGAGATCTACCACAGGGTGGAGGAAATACACAGTCAGCTTTTGCTGGCTGCAGCTGAACTTGAATGTGAGCATCAAGATTTTGTCCTAAGTAACAGAGTACGCACCTCTGAGTGCACAGATGTATCCCTTTTCAGCAACATTAACATATCACAACCTACAACTGCTTACTGTGCTGACACAAGGGACATTTTCAGCATACTTTCTTCTGCTCCTGTTCACCTGTGACCTTCTCAATGAGCCAGCCATGCATAGGTAACTCGCTGCAATGTTTTACTTATCCTGGGCTCTGCATAAGAAAACAGGATGAAACAACAACTTGGGGTGGATTTGGATTAAACACATTAAATCAGTAACAAATTAAGCTAGAAATGATTCTGTGACACCCAAAAGGAAAACAAAAATAAGACAGTATCTCATGAAAGTTGAAACAAGTGTAATATATATTATTTTTATATATATATAAAGAATCAATTTTAATTAACTCTTCATCAATGCAGAATGCATTCAACATAATTGTAAGGACATCCATGATTTTAATGCATTAAATACTTAACCCACAAAATTCAAATAGTGCAGGAGATACTGAATGCCAGAGGTCTGGTACAACTACTGAAACTGCATTTTATGAAAAACAAAACCACGTCTGAGTGCTTCCATTTCACTGTTTTAGTATGCTCATTACAGTATTTTTCCCTTTATAAACTGGAAGGATACAGAGCTAGAAAACATTTTAGTATTTCACTTTCAACATGACATTTAGTAAAAAAAGTTACAAAACCATCAGCTTTTAATAAACACGCACACTGGAATCCTTCAGCTAACATACACAGGATTGCTGCCTTACTGCCATGAAAGAACTTAAAACAAGGAAGCAAAACACTGTCTGCAGTGATGTTAACCCAGAGCAATGACAGGCAATCCCATGGAAATAACCCAGAGTTACACCAGGAACGAGGAGGCGGCGATCGCTCCCTCACCCTCTGAGCCCCCCGAAATCTATCGACTCAAAGCTTAACACAATAGGAAGGTTACAGCACGAAATGAGGGAGCAATTACCTTCGTGGGTACCGTGAGAGACTTCAAGACTGAAATTATTCTGCGTTAAGTCAAATGGGTTTAGTGCATTATGATTTGGCTTTATAAAAACATTTAAATGCACACTACATAGAACACTGTCATGGTTTGCAGTCAAGTAGTTAAAATCACCGTATATTCCTTACTGGGGACTGAAACATGGATTGAAAAAAAAGTGTTGCTAAAAATCCAGTTTAAAAAAAGTGAACGTTTTAACACAGAAATAACCTATTTGCGACTGGAACTTACGCTACTGGTGCTCCCATTTGATGGGCTGCTGATGTAAATCTAACCAGAAAAGATGCACTAATATATATAAAAATCAAACAGGCAGGTTCCTCCTTCCAGGCTGGAAAAAACTCCAAGACATATGGCATATTTAACCAATAAAAGGGAGCTAAAGCTTTACCCAAGCCTTTCATAATGCACTTAATGAAATATTTTCTCTTTTAAAAGAACCACCGGTATTAAATAGAGCTTTTTCTTTACATACAGTATTGGTATATACAAAACAAACACAGAACAAAGACAGATGCAACAAAAAACACCAAGCAAGTGACTTCAGAAGTTCTGAAGCTCGGGAATATTTTGGTACAGGTCCAAAGTCTCTGGGTTTGAGAAAGCTCCCCGCTGCTCCACTTCTTTCCCTGCAATTATTTGCTTCACAGCTACTTCCACTTTTTTCCCATTTATTGTATACTGAAAAACAAAACCAGCAATGACAATATTACACTTTTCATCTAGGAGCTTCATGGAAATACTCATGAAACCCCCCACCAATCACAGAACTCAATCACAGTTTAGCACAATGTCTTCCCTTCTCAGTTACCTTCTGGTGCCTCAAGTGTTTCTTCCGAAAGTTATTGAAGAGCCAGTGGAATTCAAAGAAGAGTTTGTGTGATTTTAGTTAATTATTCCTATTTGTTTATTACTCCTGATAAAGCTCCAACTCAAACCAATGAAACCAGATCACAATCATGGTATAAACACAAAATGTTTCATGTTTTATGTTCTGATCCATCCCATTTTCAAAGAATTTTTAGTTTTCTAAGGCTGGGCTCAAAAAACAAAGCCCAATTCCACTGGGCTTTGGGAGAAGAAAACCATTACTTTTGAACCTTAAATGGACAGTCTTTTCCTAATAGGGTAAAGTGAAACACTGAGCTAAATGGTCCTCTCCATTTAAATGTTTCAAAAACCATAACAGAGGCTTCACCTCCACTTATGAATCTCACAAATTCTGTTACATTCTATTACTCTAAAAGTAAGGACATAGTAGAGAAAAAAAACCCTAATTCTTCTCTTCTTGGGATCAGACTACTGTAATTTCTGATGACTAAAGTATGGTAAAGGGAGAACTACTGCAGTGTTAACAGGAACTGACAAGGTGCATTTTAGAGGATGCTTTTATAGGCACCAAGGCTACCACCTCCCTTGGGCTGCTGCCACTGAAGTTTTGGGGGATGGCAACTTTGAAAGCTGACCCCCAAATATCTCCTTAGCCACAGAAACCACACTTGTTTTACTCCTGAATCTGCTGACTGAGGAACCCAGGTTGTTCCTGGCCTCCAAAGCCACTGAAAATCCTCAACTCCGGGCACCACCATTTTTCATGAGAGATCTTTCAGAGCCAGGATAAATAACCCTCAACTCTTGCAATATCGATCTTGATACTAAATCAAGCTTTTCCTCATTAAAACCACTGAAGTAATGTGTAATCCTACCCTCCTGGACCACCTTAATCAACCACTCTTCCTCCTCAACCGACTTTTCACAGGTGCTCGGAAACCAGAACACCTCAGTGGCCTGCAAGGGACCTGCCCCATATAAAACAATGTGATTTTGTTTGCTTTAATCAGTGAATGTGTTAATGGATGATGATCAGAATGCTCATCTGGTCAGACAGGACTAGAAGGATTTTCAGTGTGGTTTTTAACACCTGGATCTCTCATTTAAAGCCACACTTTGTACTACTGGAGTCCTAATCACTTCACTGCAGCTATACCATCTCTACCAGTATAGAGTGTCAGTACAGTCAGAATTAGACTGGCTCTTCAGATGAGGATTCAAATGCATTTCTAAAAGCAGCAGAAAATAGAAGGAGGTTTCCCTTCCAAGCAGAACTTTCAAAGAAAGATGGGAGACAGCCTTTGATCACTTTACCGCTGGCATATTTACCTGAAAGGTCGTTAAAATTCCCTCAACTGTAAACTCAGTCAAAGTGTGAACTAATTAATGATCTAAGTAGGCTTTCCTGAGGGGCAGCCCATCACAAACACCTCACTGCCATCAACTTTGTGCTTTATATTCAGGTGATTTACACAGTTTACAGGTTCAACGCTTGGCGCGGGAGCTAAGTTGCAGCCCAGAAAATCTAGACTCCACCATTTAACAGGGGCAGGGGATTTTATACTCAAAGATGACATTTTGAGGCTATTATTTGCCAGAGGACTACAAAAACCAAATATTCCAGCTGAGGGTTCATACAGCAAGGAAAAAACTACAGCTCCAGAAGACTGAGCATGCAGAACCTTGAGCTGTACAAATTTCTCTCCTCCCCTCTCTCCTAAGAACAAAGATTTTATTGTAGTTACTGCTACGGTTAAGACAGCAATAGAGCTGCATTTAAGTGGCTAAGCAGATGTAAAAGTGAAATGGTTTACGAAGTTATTTTATAAATTTGCTCGGCGCTCTCAGCTTTCATAAGAATGCCATTTGAGACAGGCAAACAAAACCAAAATAAGCTTATGGGTAGCCAGAAAAGCTGAAGTTGAATTACCTTTTTAATGTTTTCCTTTAAACAGCTTAAGTATAGATTACTGAGAAAAAGCAACACGTTTATAAGTTGAGAATGGGCATTTTTAGGTATTGTTAAAAAACAAAAACATGCTTAGCTAAAAAGGAGATGAAATGATGTTGCTAGGCAACATAGACAAACTATTTATAAAGCTCGAATACACTTTTGAGATGCTAAAATTTCCACGCATGTGGGCTTGAAGAGCAATGACAACTGCTCCTTAATTACTATTCAAGGTGACAAAGAAAAAAAAAGTAGGCAGCATTTTTCATGACATACCGGAATGCCTTTGGTTTCTAGAATGAGGCTGGGAACATGCCTGGCAGAAAGCGCTACACGGATCGCATCTCGAATCCTCTTGGCCAGATGCTCGCTGAACGCATGGTTTAATGCCATCTTCAGGAAAAGTATCACCCTCTCCTCCCCGTCCTTGTTGTACTGAGGGACACAGAGGCTGTCGGAAACCTCCTCAAAGGCTTCAACTGAAAACAAAGGGCAGTCTTTATTAGCACTTGCATTTCTGTATTATTCTGGTTGCATCAAAAGAAGTATTACCTTCTCCTAGAGCTGGAAAGGCAAAACAGGCATCCTGGCTAGGTTAAGCACAACGAGCTTCCCCTGTGGGTGGCTCTGAAATTTTAACACCTGCTCAGGTGAAAATGCAGGTTTAAGGACTACATATATATATATATATATATTTAGACCTGGAACAAAAAAACCCCAACATTTTCTATAGCTTTTGGAGCAGATCACAAGCTTTTACACTAAGCCACTTTCTTTGGCTTTCCTCACAACCCCCATTGCTGCAGACAGAAAACAAACCTGCTTGATCACACAAGAACAAGGAGAGGCAACAGGTCCTTAAGTCTCAGATTAGCACCTCTGCAGGCACAGCTTCACCACCTTTCACAACGCAGACCTTCTTTGAAACATGAAGCACAAGCTCAAGAACTTCTAATTATTAGGAAAGATATAATAAAACCTGTGTCAACAGCTTGTCTTGAAGGACAAAAAGAAAGGCCTCAGAAGTTAGGTATTCTCTTACAATCTGCATGATATAATTAATAATCTGTGAGGCCTTAGTATATGAAAGCAACATCTTATGGAGAACACATCTTGACCAGTCATCTCCAGCCCTACAGAGACTTCAAGAAAGCAACCAGTCTAAAGTCTACAAATCCAAATTTTACTGTTAATGCTAATATGCTCTGCACTGCCTTTCATTTGAAAAACAGTGTCTTTTACTACTTAACCCTTCCAAACACCTTTATAATGCTTACATTTCAGATTCAAGGCAACAGTGTTACAGCAGAGAGAGGTGGAAAGTTAATTTCCTACCTATGTTATAGATTTCAGAACTTCCAAATCTTACTCCATTGGGATTTAATGTACCATCACTGAAAAAAATCACACAAACAAAAGAAAGAAGCATTAAAATGTGATTAGAGCTTGATGAGAAGAGAAAAATTGATGCAATTAACCCAGTCTCTACATTTCATGCAGTGAATATGCAACCACATTGGAAACTATTTTTAAAGAGCTTGATTCAAAAAGGCATTTTGCTTATTGGAATGAAGTTGTATAGACAAAGTCAGTATTATTCATTCACCTTTCCTAGTCTCTCCCCTTTCCAGCAGCCTACAAATGCACACACACACCCCACTGACATCAAAGCAGACCAAGGATCTTCATCCCACGCCATCATATTACCATTGTCTGTCCTTACTTTCCGGTCTCCTATAGCTGGAACTTGTGTTTCATGTATAGCAGCCTCGCAGCGCGTGTCTGGTGAGTAGGTCTATTTGTGACAATGCCAGACACAGCTTCAAGGCAGTCACTCAACTTTGTTTCAAACAGCAACTTTTAAATGCAAGCGGAAAATTTAGCCACAATTGCTATCTTGAATGTTTGTGATCGCTAACGCAAGCACAACTTAATACCTGGCCTTCCATAATTCAGTTTTGCTTTACAGCAAGTTAACAGCAAAGCCAAGACCAAAAGACAAGCTTCCTGATTCACTGCCTTGGATGTGCTGCACTCTCAATTTGACCTCTTACGACTCTAAGCCATAGAACACAAAACCAAATCCTCGTCTTGTGTTCACATAGAAAAAAAAAAGTGGGGCAGAACTTTCAAATGGTCTCCTCTCCGTCAAATCCAGCTGTTCTGATTAATCTAAGGGTTGAAATCCATAACACTGGGTTTACCACAACAAATATAGAGCTAACAGGCATGACAGAATCAGGTTCATTATGCTTTTAGGTGAAGTTAGCAAATTTAAACACTTGCTTATTTAGAACCCTTTCACTCAAGTACTGTACCTGCGACCCAGCATCACGATTCCTCCTGTCTTGGGATTAATTTTGCAGTAATCACCATGGGCCCAAACACCTAATGGAGAATGAAAAAGGTTAAGCACCTGATTTATTATTCATCCAGTCACAGCAGATTTGTAAACGTTAACAGATACACTTTGAGAACTACCCACAGCAAATGTAGCAGTGCTTAACTACACACACAATCCACACTGCATTTACTACAAAGAGCTTGCACACACAAGAGCAGCTCCCACATTAGGATCAAACCACAGGTTATCTTCTGAGTGCTTGTTTGCAGGACTACACAGCATCCTTCAGAAAACAGACGAACAGCTGCTCTGAACACCACGTATTGAGGAAACTGGAAGAATCTTCCCCAAAGGTAACACTATTCCCACCAGTCTTTCTTGATCCACTTTTATCACGTAAAATTCTGTGCAAGAAGCTTTCTGAGCTTGCACAATAGGCCTCAACAATTCCCTAAGGAGCTTAAGTGCTTAATGCTCTTGATGTGTGTTAAAGTCAGATTTGACTTTTCAGAACTGCAGTAACTTGTGTATTAATTTTAAGATTGGTACCACTACAGCAGCCTGCCCCACACAGAAATACAAGCCAATTCTGCCTTTTTTTTTTTACAGAAACAAACATCAATTATTTGCACACAAGAGTATTTTCTGACTTAAATGTTACAACCTTAAGCCCATTTACAAGGAAAAACAGAAAAGACATTTCAGACAGAACCTCTGGACCATAGTGATTTCAGTCTAACAACTGTCACACTGACTTATCCCCCAGCCCCAATTTGTTGTCGTCAGGTTTACATGCAGACAGCAATTCCCCACATTCCCTCGGTTTTCCTGTATGATTACCTCCTGCTGCATATCCTGACTTCTCTTGCAAATCCACTCTGTATTGCTGCTATTTGTAAAAAAGCTTCCATCTCCAACATGAAGCAGCTTGAGGTCCTGCTCCTATAAAAGCCGCTGCCCAGAAGGCAGCAGGGAGTTCAGCACTGCTGTGGCACATCAGCAAAAGCTCGGGATTAGCAGAGTCCTCCACAATTAGGAAGAAAGCCTCTGGCCCAAAATACCTGTTCCTTTACTCTTACCACCACTGGAAGATGGTATGAATGCAGAATATGCATGTCTGAGGCAGCTTATACTTAAATCTAATGCTAATGAGGTAGCAGGTCAGCACTTACCCCTCTGGATTCACTCCTCTGGCTAGGTAGCAGCAGGCTGGCAGAGGTGCAGTAGCACTCATTAATGGAGGATTGCTCCCTGGCCTATTCAGCACTCTCATTTCACACCCATGCCAAGCAGTCTGTATCTGCACTATAGATTATATGAGGCTGTTACCATCGTATCTGCCTAATGAGAGCAGGAGCAAAATGGGATTGGAGCTCTCCAGTGATTCTTATTAAAGTGATTTGGACCCATATTTAAAACAAAGCACTAGAAAATAGTGTGAGATATTGTGAAACATGCTGTGGAGTTCTCACCCTGGAAATTTAGATTTAAAGTTGCATCTGCCTATCACTGGGCAAGAATAAACCTGTACCTTCCTAAGAGCAGCAATACAATCTATATCCTCGGTCAGTCTGAGCAAGATCCAAAGCCCTTAATTACATACCTGGGAATTTTGAGAAATAAGCCTTCCTGTATTTGTTTCCATTCTCGTCATTCCAGAAGTGCGTAGGCTGACAAGGAATAGGCTTGGTACATACCAGCTCTCCACTTTCACCCCAAACTGGTTTTCCTGTTTACAAAGAGAAAGGTATTTTCTGCATTTCCCTTCTGTAGGCAATAGAGTAGCAAAGCATGCCAGATGCTGATGTGAGATGGGCTATGACTGGTGGACTTAACAGCTTGTATTCAGTTACTAAACTCATTCCTGTCTTGGTAACTTCAGGAGATACAGGACAGGGTGGAAGCCAGCCTGGCATCCACCGTAACATTAGTGAGCACACACTTCAGAGGCTAGAATTTGACTGGATGTGCTTTTACACAGTAAAGGGAAAACCTTTTTCCACATTGATTATCTTCACTGGATCCTACAGGACTCTAGAGCAGATGGATCCAGATCCAGTTTTTGCTTCCAAAGTGAAATCCCTCACTTAACAGCTGGCTGTTCACCTATCTCCTGAATGAACCTTAAGGTCACGTAACTACTGTGTTTCATAAGTGCCCCTAATATTTTGGATAAGTTACCTTCATCGTTCCATGCTTCTACAGCCATTCCAAGATTTCTGGCCTGAATTTCTCCTTTGTGAACTGGAATTGTAACATTCTGACCCATGAAACACGAAATGATATCTGTTCCTCCTACAATAAAAAAGCCCATTTAGAATACACAATACTTTTTGGAAAAGCAAAACTTAAAGCTACTTAAGAAGCCTCAAACAGCAAACTACCACCTTCACCAAATGCTTCTGATCCACATTAAGCATCGTAAAATAGACAGTATTATCTAGGATGCTATGTGACTTAATAAAAGTTAGTTTCTTTTCTTACTTTATGTGTCTTTTTATACGTGTATGCCCTTCATGCAGAAATACTGCTTAAGGCATAACTTTTCTTCTTCCAGCAGCTTCTTTAATCTCATTTAAGGAAATTTCTGTTTACATGAGAGTGAGAAAATAAACAGGGCCCAGTTTACAAACTGATCACTTAGGAACGTTTTGTTTGTTTTCATTTGTTTGAATTAACTAGTCCAGCTATTCCACTCAATATTTACTTTGCTTTTTTATCTTGTTCTCCTTAGCACAAAGGTTGGGGGCTGGAAGAGAAGCCATGCCTATCGGATGAGCAGTTAACTTAATAAAAATAGATACAGTCGAAGTGCTGACTAAACTGGAATATTTAGAGTCCATGACTTCAAGGAAGTGCAATTGTAAGACAAATCAACCCTGTTAGTTTTGCTCATAAAAACATTTGACATTCTGCACTCGACACTTTTCCTGTCTATAGTTGCAAGTTCAAGATTTAGCACTACTCTTACTAAGAGCAGGGTCAGAGGTGATTTGAGTGGCAGAATAGTCAGACTTTACAAACCAAACTAAACCGAGTTAAAATGCCCTTTGAAAAAGTCAGCCCTCGTTACAAAGCAGAATGAGGAGTTCTGTGCTGGACCTTATGCGAATAGAAGTTGCCTGAGCTAGCGTTCCTCACAACAAACTGCACAGTATGTGGGCTTGATATTTCTCTAATTATATAATTTACAAAAAAACCTGTCTGCAGTGCCAATTACTTGGCATAAAAGAATCAAAAAGGGAACATGGAAAAACCTCTCCAAGAGGTATTTTCTGCTAAAGTCAGCTATTTGCAGAACAGTATGTTCTGTAGGTTAATAGACTTCTCTTGATCTCACCCTGCTACCCCTAAGGACAGCCAGTCAAAATAAATGATCCTGCTTTAAAAAAAAAAAAGAGCTAAAACCCAAAACATCTGTGTCAGAAACATTCCAGCCTTTGAGGGTACCAGCTTCATCACGGCACACTGAATTATGCAGAAAAACTCTGCACTAAAAAGACAATTAATTCCAGTTTAACTACAGCCGAGCCTGAATGATCCAAGGCTTCAGCTTCCCAAATATACAGCAGCCAAGGAGCAAAAAGGAGATGCACAGGCAATGAAGAGAATTAGCGAGATGCACACAGCACAAAAGCATCACCTGAAATGGATCCCAGGAGGACACTGCTTTTGATGTGTTTGTAGACATACTCATAGCTTTGAGATTTGAGCGGTGATCCTGTAGACAGTATGGTGTGGAGTGTCTGGAGATTGTGTGTTTCACCTTTAAATGTGGGAAAGCATGAAAACAAGTTAAGGTAGAATTTTCATTTTCAGTGAATTTGTCACTGCAATGCAGAATTAATTACATAAAGGACTTTGTGACAAGATGCAGGGCCAGAACCTGGAGAGGAAAGGCAGCAGGGAGGATAGAAGGGATTCAAGAGCTTTCTGAAGCTTACATGGTTTTAAATTTTTCTCTTCTAGCACAGCCAGCCACTTTGCACCCGTTCCAAGGATGGTGATCCTAGAGAGAGGGAAAAAGTTTAAATGTTTTGCATATTCAGACATGCTAAGATTCTAAAGACTTGCAATTCCCACTGCAGAGGCTGCAGCCACTCTGTACATCGATTAGTCGAGCAGTGCAGCCTCTTAAAGCTTTCTAAGTGCGAGGCACAACTGTTTGAGCAATCAAAATCAGTCAGATCACACGTCGGTTCTGCAGCTTTGGAACTTTTAAATCCATCTTTAAATATTAAGCAAAGCTCTCCCACCTCTTGGAAAACATTCACTTTCATTTACAGGAATTCATAGCCACAGACCACTCCAAAGAGATCACAAAACGTTGTAACATTTACCTCATCAATGGGCCATAATTGCCACGAAGCTGTTTAACACAGAGCTGCTGCCTTGTTACACTCTTACATACACAAATTTTGCCATTTCAGAGTACAGTTTAACAAAGAATACTTCACTCTGAAGATAGCAGCCAGCAATTTTCTCTTGGATACCTCTTCAGTTTCCACTGATGAAAGTCTGAGTTGCAAGTGCCTAACCAAACATGAAATTTGGCCTAACTGAACAATTAAATTCCATGCTTGCAAAAAGTATATTTAGAGCTCTCCAACATAACAGAATTACAACTTGAAATGAAGGCTGTACCCCTTCCCTACTCTATTGAAAGTGCTAGTTTAATGTTTCTGCTGACCTTCAGGAAATCCTCTTCCCTGCCTTCTGCTAATTCATTTTATATTACAGCAATAAACCCACTCAAGAAAATGCATAGAGACAGGTAAGGATAAAGGATACAGACTGAGTGCACAGAAAATGGGCAACACGTACATCAGCAGAACTTAAAATAAGATCCCACTATCTTTGCTTTTACTCCAAAGGCAAGACGGAAGGCAGAGCAGCTCTTGACATAACACGGTTTTGGACATGGAGAGAGGGCTATTTCAGTATTATCAAGAGGGGATGACTTCCTTTGCCATTTAGGGGGGTGACAGTTACTCAGAGGCCACCACTTCTGCGGCAGGAACAGGGACAAACATCAGTGCACAGAGCAATTTATCAGGTACTCTGGTACACAGAGCAATTTCTCTGGTACATGGGAACAGCATCGTGAGAGCCCACTGAAGTACACTGCTCCTCCACTTTCCTTGTTCCACCACCACGGGAACTATTTTTCACCCTTGCGTAATATCTTACTTTCCTTCCATGCTTCAAATTATTGCTTCTTTCAGTTAGAATACGTAACGCTTCTCTATTTTTAAGCTCTTTGACGCTTCCTCTACAGCACACACAGAGCCCAGTCTCCTATTATTTCCTTCCAAATGCTCTAAAATGGGTGGATGGTGACTAAATACAGTTCACTCGATCACATCTTTAACGGGTGTCCACTCTAGTAACCCTTGTCCTGCAGTATGTGTTATCTTGGTGACACCACAAGGATATGCTATCTGAAGGAAAGTATGGTGTATCTTCAGAGAAGTTAGCTAGCCTTAACATGAAGCTTTTTTTTTAAAGTATGTAACATATGACTGAGTTGGGAACAGACTGCGTTATGAAGTACCACACAGATGGCCACCACTTTTAGCACCAGATTATAAAAGTGAGACATGCAGCCACATTTCAGTTATCTTCACTTGCTTTTGGCATGTAGAAACAATGCTTAAAAATAAGCCGTGTTATTTCTTGATTCTAAGTTTTTGCCTGTTGTTTTACTGGGGTTTTTTTTTTAGGACTGGGGGTGTGTCTTAAGTTTGTGGTTTTGTTTCATGGGTTGTTTTTTTTTTTACTGGAAGCATTCTAACCAGGCATTAACCTTCAATTACAATAAGGCAGAGAAAAATGTTAGCCATTAAATATTACATGTGACAAGACAGAGTGAAGTTTAAATTATTAATTATCAGTCAAAGTCAATCTTTTGGCACCCACTTTCCACCACAAATTAATTAATTTGAATTTAATTCAAAATGACACTGTTTCACCAGTAATATTCAGATGCATTTTCCTTACATCCAGCTGGCAAAATAGGAAAGTTAGAAAGGAAATAAAATCAAAGTTTAACCAGTGTGCAAAGCTAAATACCACGACAGGATTTGACAGCTGTTTATCTCATACCTGCCATTTCACCAGACCTCGAGAGAGGGCACTGTGAGCATTTCCAGGCACAAAGAGCTGTGTAACACAATTAGCAAACAGCTCGACAGGCAGAATTAGGCATTATAGCTTAAAAAGCAAAATATGAAAGTGTAAGTGACCGTGCTGAGCCTTTCCAGTCAATTTACATCTTTAAGTCAAAGTGCTACATTGAGTCTTATGTTGAACTGCTTGAAATAAAGGATTCTTATTTTCTAAGTTCTGAATGCGCTGAGAAATCACTCTTCAGATTGCTCCCAATTACTGCCTTTTGAAAAGGCTGCTCTTGAAAACTGACTATTGAACCAAAATTCTTTGTTTGCCTGGAATCCAAACACTTGACTCAAATTCAAAACAACCAACTCTTTGTCTCTTCTGTACTCCGACTGTTTTAGTACAAAATTTTAAAGAGTAGTTCCACTCAAAGCCAAGCCAAAATAAACTACGGCATGCCACAGACTGGTTTCTGACCAAGGGAATGACTTTTAATGAGGTTGCCTGTATGCAGTCACTATAACAGGAGCAAAGATCCTCCCGGTTACCCTTGTTTACATACCCTAGTCTGTCAGTCAGGTCCCAGAGCACATTTGGTGATGGAATTAGAGGAGATCCATCGTACAGGACCACTGAAGCTCCTGTAGCAAGTGCAGTCACTAACCAGTTCCACATCATCCAGCCAGTCTGGAAAAAAGAAAATACCTACATCAGTTTATTTTTGTCAGCTCACTGCCCGCTTCCCTGGTGGCTCTACCATAGGATCAGCAGTGCTGCTTGCTGTTGTCTGTTGGTAGAAGAGCTGCAGGCAACTAAAGAATGACTGACAGGTATAGCTCTTGGCAGAATCATCTGGACCAAGGCCTGCTCCCTGCCCTTATGCAAGAGGTGCCTCCCCTCCACTTCCCTAGCCTGAAGTTTTCCTGCTTTAAGAAACTGTTAAACTAACACCCAAGTTTATGCCCGTCTCTACTGATTACATCTAATTGTACTATTTAGGAATGAGAAAATAAGGCTGGAGCACTGTTTATCCTCTCACCTGTCCCAAGGCTGGATCAGCCACATGTTCCTGATGGATGCTCACCTAACTTATGCTTACAAACACCCACTGAGATGAGGATTTCATACCTCCCTATACACATCTTTAAAGCATGAGTCCAGAGACAGGACAACTTTGGGACAAGGTATTTATAATGATTCCTCCATGGAGATATTACAAACTGGTCAGTAGCATTCAAGTTCAGAAGGGAACTCATGAGGAAAGACATTAGCCTTCTCAAACCAACAGAGTAATAGAAGACTTCAGAATAATTTTCTTCACCACAGAATTAGAAAAAAATCCCACTACATAGCTCCTACAGATAGATCGGTTTTATTCCCTTTCCTCCACTAAACTTGGAGTTATGCAGCTTCTTTCCTCCTCAAAGCAAAGACATAACAGAAATTCTCATCTTCAGTATGGTCAAGCCTTGCATGATACAGCAAAGTAGAGACTGCTTTGCAGGTGATATTGATGAGGCAGTTAGATCTACAAACCTAAGAGACTGTAAAAATCAATCCATTTTCATCATTAATTAGATCAGAAACATTTAACATGGTTTTGACCTTTCATCAGAAAGGTCCCTGTTGCATTTTATTATTCCACCTGATCTTTTTAACCTCATTTAAGTAGCACAACCCCTTGCAGAACAAGAATTAAAGACATAAAAATATACTTGTAGATTTGTAGGAAAAGGTCTCTGATCTTTATAAGAAAGATACGTTAAAGTGCTTTTTTAAAATGCCTTAATAAGCCACACTTGCCGTTGTATAGTACATAATAATGTCATTGCTGGTCATGTTGCCATGAAGAATGTGTTCCTTCAGATGCTGTATTAGCGTACCCTGAAAAAAAACAGCAAAAGAAAGAATGTCACACAAATGAAAAGCAAAACTCTGACAGCACATTAAGACTTCAGAAAATAAACTAATGTTGTCAAATCCTTTCCAGGATGTACTCTGGGATTGTAGGCAAGTATTTCCTTTTAACTACAGCTGAAGTAAATCCCAGGGCCTATCTACAGCAGCAGCAGCAATTGCATTCTCCATTTTCTCACATAACTTTTCAGCTTCTCTCATTAGACCCCGGCAATTCCCACTGCACATCACTTGTAATCCACGGAATAAATAACTTCCCTTCCAGCTCTGCGCAGCCACCAGCGTTGCAGAGCACTCCACGCAGGCTATAATTTTAACAGCATGCTTTTACCAGTCAGATTTTCCAAGATAAGCCCTTTAGCAGAGTTTCATTTTCAGTATATCCAGGCAACTGGGAGGAATGAAGGACCTGGAGCTGCTATAAACTGCAGCAGCTGCTATACATTAACTCTTTATCTAAACTATCCCATCTATTAATATTTAGGGGACAGAAGACTTAACTATACACATCTCTTGTGAACACTGAAATGGCTAGCGGTGTGAAAAATCACACTGTTCAAAGCATCAATATTAACAGTAATGTAGTTAAATATATCACTTCTTTTTGCCTTTTGTTGGAAATGCTGCTGAAGTACCTTTCTGATCATCACTTGTTAGGCTAAATTTACAAACTACTTAATTAAGTCACTTCGCTGCAGTGACAAATTAATGTGGTCAATTGTAAATAAAGATTGCCTTTGCATTTATGCAAGGAGTTATAGTGGAACTATTAAGAGCCTCATAAGCATGAAAGAAGATTTATGCTGAAAGAAAATAGATTACAGATAAACATTTGGAATGAAAAAGGAGAGTCATAAAACTGGCACATGCTTCGGGAGAAAAGGCAGAAAACATTGAATAAAAATAAAGGAGTAAATCTTATTTTCTCTTTGCAGCTCCAAGGAACAAGGTCTAAATTCAGCTGCCGCTGTTTGAATACACTGAGCTGTCACAATGCTGCCACCTAGCTAGAGCTACCACCATCTGCATTTAAAGACCTTAAAATAACTTCAGGATTTAGACACACCATGTCTAACTTAATTGTTAAGGCTGCCAAAAGAACTGCAGGTGTTAACATCGTTATTCCATTTATAAGAGTATGCACATTGCCGCTGCAGGATGATCTGAAAGAGCCACACAAAATAATGAAATTAAGTCACGCTAAATTAAAATAAATACTGGTTTTCCTTTTCCTTCACGTAGCTGTTGCCATGTCACTGTTTTAGAAGCAAAAGGAAACTTTATCACAATGACTAAGTAAAGGCCACGAACTATTCTCCTGCAAAACCTGGTAAATCTCAGTCTGGAAACAAAGGTATTGTAGTGTAAGGCAGAGCTGTCTAAAGAGCTTAGACCCAAGATGCTCTCTCAAGTTTATTTATAGACCTTGTTTATTTATAGGCCTTGCACGACTCTTAAATAAATCCTAAGCATTTTGCATTTCATGACAGAGATCTGGCAGCTGATAAAAACTTAGTGGCCTGCTTGTCTTCATTGGGCTTAACATACGGCTGATGAAGTGCTGAGCATCTGGAGTGTCAAAAAATCAGCAGGCACTGCTGCTCCTGAGCCACACTACCAGTGCATAAGGGACCAGTGCTAAGTGGTTACGTAGCCGAGAGTGAGCAGCTACTCATGGCTGCTGGCCCTGGTCTCAAAGCAGCAGTGTTCCCTATAGAACAGCATGCAGAAAGTGTCCGAGTATGAAAAATCCTCAGTGGTTTGCCCACAGTTACTCAAGAAGTCTGCAGCAGCGCAGCTATTTAAGCCCAGGTTTTGCAAGACCTTAAGATGGATGGAAATGAACTCATTTACAAAAAAATTCTCTCCTTAAATAGTTGGGAATACAGAGTAACTGAAAAGGAGCCTGTATGAATGGGGTAAGAAGCAAAGCCAGCATTTTTAGGACTTCAGAATAACAATCACTCACTAACACTTTTCAAATACCCTCCAAATGTCCTCCTGTAGCACACCCAAGTGTTCAACAAGACACAGCTTTGCTTTCAAGAGCAGAAAAACCTTACTGCTTTTCAAATCATCTCATTTTTGTTATTTACATATGTTATTTCACTGTGTGTCAATAAAACAGAATACGTGCAGGAAAAAAGACCAGAAACATACGACAGAATTAGATAAACCGAGTTGTGAATTTCAAGTAAACTGCCTATTAGCATCTATAAGATCAGTACAGTAACTGAAGTGCACTGAAGCGCACTGCAAATAAGCAATAATTGAAGTTTCTCTACTGAAATGTGATCTCTTCTTGTGTTTTTAACTATCGAAACCAAACTTGGGTTAATCTGAGGCTGGAAAGAGACAGATCATGGGCTAATTCTGCTTTTGTTGGAATCAGTGAGAATCCTCCTATTAATTACAGTGGAAATAAAAGATTAAGCCAAGAACAAACAGAGGAACCCAATCAAGTGTAGAGAAGACAAAGAATTTCTCTGCGTGGATTTTACTGTACAACGTATTCAAAGTGACCCATACAAAGCATGTAAACCAAGGAAGTCTGATGGAACAATTTGCTTTTAGGCCACAGGTGTTAGCACCAGAATGTAAGAAAAAAATCCCCCTGCAATACAGGAGCTACGGAGCTGCTCGGTGGAAACACAGAATCCTCATAAATAACATCCTATTCAAACCATCACGTTCTCTCCTCCTCAGTAAGGATGAGTCTGTACCCAAACTCCACGGTAACCATATCAAAATGAAAAGATGATTCAGATGGAGAGCAGAGGCATGAGATCAAGGGCAAGCTGAGCAGCCATCCAGGTAACATGGGAAGAGAAGGAACTTTGCAACAGAGAAGTCCTGTTGCCTGATCTGTATCAGTGCTTTTCATCTCCCTACAGTTTATCATGCATCGCTGAACAAAACACCTGCTCTGCTTTTGCTAATCCATCTTTGCAAGGTACTTAACCAGTCTAAAGCCAGCACAGCTTCAAAACAGCTGTCAAACTTCAAAATACAGCTCCTCCTTTCTTCTTCACAAACAGGATGTGTCCCAAAGGTACCATTTATGTGTCACATGCTGACTGGTATGATCTCCTATTGATACCATATAAAGCAGAGAGTTTACAGGCAGTGTGGGATTTGTCTGTGGGCAAATCCTGCCAGTCCTTGCCATCAAAGAAAGGCAGGAACATACACACCATGGGTGTAACATCAAAGTGATCCTGCCCTCGGGCTACCTATGCAACTCCACAGCCAGTCTTGCTAGATGCTCATCCTGAGTTTCAGAGCAAAAAGCAGAAGCAATGGACAGTGGCTAAGAGTTGTGCAGTTTCATTTACACAAGCTGGTACAAGCGTGCTAGACAACAGTCTGCCTGCCTTAGAGAAAGGGAGCCCTGGTTTTTAAGGGCTATACCAATGATAGAATTAAAGTTTCAACGCTACGTTGAGACACTTCAACTTTAGTAAGTAGCCCAGACCAACTTTTAGAACATAAACAGTAAAGCATGGGTGATTTTGGCAGTAACATCACACATACCTTTAGTCAGAACAAGATACTGCCTAAAGCAAAGCTTCCAAAACAAAACCTACACCCAAAGAGACAGGTAACCTTCTGGCTTCCTTCACTACAAAAAGACTGATGAGGATGACAAATGCAGGAGTAGAGTTTAGGGTCCAAAAAATTACAGATAAAACCTCCAAGCTCCCTATGGGCCTCAACTTCACGGTGTCCAATTCAAGTCCTTGGGTCTTTTCTCTACAAGTGTCAGTTGGGCCAGCTCTCCAAGTGCTTCTGTGGCAGGCACTTGCTCCCAGGAAACTGCTGAAATCTGAAAGGTCTCCACTCAATCTCTAAACCAAATGATTTTATATCCTTATTAATCCATGTTTGTTTTCAAACAGTCACTTACTAATACAAAGTTTCATTTCAAGTTACTCAGAAGCTGTCAGCAATTAATTCTTCCTTAAAGTAGATACGATATGATACTGTTAAAGGAAAAGTAACCCAGGTAGTTATGTCCAGGAGGGAAAACATACCCCTGCAGAATGAACCATGCATTTTGGTGCCCCTGTTGTGCCTGATGAATACATGATAAAGAGAGGATGACTGAAGGGCAGCTGTTCAAACTCCAGCTGGGGAGCCTGGTCTCCTTTCCCAGTAGCAAGGAAGTCTTCTAAAAATACACTGCATGAGAGAAAAGGAACATTTCACTTTATTTGAAAGCATTACCACAGCCCATACAATTACCTTTGAGTCTAACAGTTCTACAATAAACTATATACACACACTAGAAATATTTTTATTTCTAGTCTTCCTACTCGTTTTGTTTCCTTTTTGTCTTAAAATAAAGCACTGGTGTAATATTGAGATGTGACAACAAATTGAAGCTGATAAATCTGCACCTATGTTCAGCTGCCAGCCTTAACAGCCCATAGCAGACTGGAATAATCCAACCCTCCCTGTCTGGAAGTCAACCACTTCCAAAAGGTATCTAACATACATAATACAGACCAGTAAATAAGCAAAGCAAATTATCTCTAAAAATGTCACTTAAATTACTAATTGGTCATTTCTGGAAGCCACTTTCTTCTCCTTGCTATATCCTATTGAAATTTGCCTTCATGTGAGAACCACTAATACCAACAGTCATTTTGTAGAAGCAAAACATCTGCAGCAAGATACTACTACTGTTTTCAGTAGGAAGCTGGATCCACATTAAGAAATCTGGCTAAATCCTAGCTTTTGCAAGACCAAGAGAACAGACAGCTTCAATAGCTGTCAGCATCCACCACATTCCTGGTAGAACAGCCACAGCTCACAAGCTCCCATTACCTGTTTGGGATCTTAGAAATATCTATGGTTTCTCTTGAGGAGACATATGGAATAACCACCACTCATTTTAGATCTGGAAGCCCTGGAAAAAAAAAAGAAGAAAAAATATTTCCTACATTCAGTTACATAAACCAAAGGTCTTTTCTGTCTGATTGGATTGTACAGTGTAACACACAAAGTAACAGAAATCATTCTGATGCACCGAGTATTGGTTATAGTTTCAAATGTTAAAAAACCTCAAAATACTGAATTGTTACCTAAGATACCATTTCCTTAATACTGCCAGCCTTTTAAAACTACATGTGTAAGTCTGCAAGCGTTAGTGCTGCAATACCCCTTCATTTGTCTTCAGCAGCACTTCCCTTCAGCTTTAAAAAAAAAGGGTATCGTCAGTCCCTGTTCACCCACTTATACTACATGTGTAAGTCTGCAAGCGTTAGTGCTGCAATACCCCTTCATTTGTCTTCAGCAGCACTTCCCTTTGGCTTAAAAACGGGTATCATCAGTCCCTGTTCCCCCACTTATACTGCTGACTAATTTATGATGGTATAATTTAAACAAAGCTAGTAAAAGATAGTTAGAATTACACAAAAGCCTGGTCAGTTTTTCTTCAGATGAGTTCTGAAGTTAAGTGGCCACAGAGATACTGTAAAGGAGGAAGGACAGCAATAAGCAGTCAAAGGTGTCACGTTTAGAGGTAGCGCAGGCTTTGAGTGCTCACAGAACCACAGCATAACTAAGATTAGATGGTGAGCAGTGAAATACCTTTTACCACACTAAGCAGCTTTTCCAAGTGGTTATGTTCTTTGCCATTGTATATAACAGCTTCAACGGAGAAGATGAGCTTAGGCTGAATTTGGGAAAATCTGTCCAGTACACCCTGGGGACAAAGAGGAAAAAAAATTAAATTAATTGCTACAGTAGGAAAAGTCACTGAATGCTAAATGCCAATCTCAATTCAAGCAATAAATAAGGACAGAAATTAGCAAGAGAATTGTAAAAGGCTGCCTGCTTGTCTTTCACTCATCCAAGATCAAAGTACAACAGGTCTGTAAGAATCTATTTCATGACCCCCAAATATATCAACCAGTAACAGATAAAATCACCACAGATCACAGAACATCATTCACTGAAGGATTAAGTTTACAAAGCTATCTAAGCAGTCAAAAATTCACCTTGAGATTCAGACTTACAAACTCATCTGAAGAGGATAAGCACCTAACTGCGATGTGAGCAGGAGTTAGGCACTTAATTTACTTGAAGGCCCACACAACTCCAGTCTGCATCTGCAGGCAACTGCTCTGCATGCCCTTGCACAGTGCCCGCAGTGCTGCTTTGGTGAGGTACCAGTACTTTGGTAGTCTGCATGGGGGAAAACTGAAAAACACGAGCGTTCTGGAGGCTGCAGTTATCACATGGCAAGGTGACACTCCACATGAAGTCACAGCTTTGTTTTGCTACGGTGAACAAAGGAAACTGTACCACTGGGTTTTACCACAGCAACTAGATACTGAACACACGTACATAATCACCAACCACAGCTCCTTCAGAGCCTCTGGGGCAGGACACATTCAAATGCTAAGTTCTCAGGTGTCTCCTCCACTATTTTCAGGATAGTTATTATCACATTTGAAAGAAAATCCCTTCTGGTGGTGGTTTTTTTTCAGGTACGCTGCATGCAGCAGCCTACCAGAAATTGATCTTTGTGTGTTCAACAGCAAGAAGCAAATCCTTTTAGTAAAAGCTCTCAGCACACAGTAGTGTTCATCCCTCTCTAGCTACATTACTTGAAACACTAAGAACTACAAGATTACTCAATGCTGCAAAATTGTCAGCTAACTGTTCAAGAACAATCTCCTAAATCATGTTGCAAAAGTCAGACTTCAGTCATGTGCTTATTCTTCCCAGCATTCTTTAGTCTGTGGTGTCTCCTGTCCTCTACTTTGCAGCCAAAATGAGAGAAATTATGACAAAATCAAAAGACCAATGCAAAAACATCACCGCCGACTGATCTCTATTCAACTCCTCCTTTCCAAGCTGGGCTGGTCAGGGTTGTAAGAAAGCCTACTGCAATAGCACAGAGGTCCTGTCCTGACAATGTCATCATGTTGGCTTCTTAAGAAAGCTCACTGAACACCACAGGTAAGGTATGGGGATAAGAATAAATATAAATATGCAACTGCCTCTGCTGAATGTCACTTACTTGCATTCCCTCCTATCACTCAGACGCATTTCCTTTTCTCTGTTCATATCATAAGAAAACACAATGACAATACACTGACACCTAACTTTATCAATTATTTACAAAAATCACCAGAATCTGCTTCAGTGGCAGAAGAGGTTTGCAAGAAGCCCCAAACAAGTGGCTAACAAACTTAGCTAAACAAGCTAACAAGCTCAGAAGCATAGATTTAATTAATGCATTGAAGTTACTCTCTAAGGTTGTATGAAATCAAATTTCCTGCTTTTTTAGGTATGTCATATCTACTTCTTCAGAACATTTTCAGAGCATGGACCAAGCAGCATGGATACACCCAGCATGTGTGTGTATATATATATAAAAATATATATTATATACATA